>NW_026970236.1:325000-361408 GCF_028390025.1 Pseudophryne corroboree | reverse complement strand
CGAGGTTTTTTCCTCGTTCTGGTGATTGTAATGTGATTGACAGGAAGTGGGTGTTTCTGGGCGGAAACAGGCCGTTTTATAGGAGTGTTTGAAAAAACGCTACCGTTTCTGGGAAAAACGCGGGAGTGGCTGGAGAAACGGGGGAGTGTCTGGGCGAACGCTGGGTGTGTTTGTGACGTCAAACCAGGAACGACAAGCACTGAACTGATCGCACTGGCAGAGTAAGTCTCGAGCTACTCAGAAACTGCAAAGAGAAGTCTTTTCGCAATATTGCGAATCTTTTGTTCGCAATTTTGCTAAGCTAATATTCACTCCCAGTAGGCGGCGGCTTAGCGTGTGCAAAGCTGCTAAAAGCAGCTTGCGAGCGAACAACTCGGAATAAGGGCCACTTTCCTGTCTTGCAGCTACAATTAGATCTGTGTGGGACTTCTGTATCATTTACAAACTAAAGGATATTATTTATTAATCCATTAGGTTTGAAAACTGAAATTTTGTGAGCAGACAAATATAAATTTGCAACCCAACATGTCAGATTTTCAGATTTAATAAAACCTGCCGGAAAAAGTGCGATATTAAAAAAAATAAAATCTGTTTGATAAATAATGCACCAAAGCCCCATACTTACTGTCACCAAAGTACATGATACCTAACACGTATATACTTAACAATTCCGTAAAGGCAAGTAATCAGAGAACAAAATCAGTGTCCACTAGAATGTGCGCTTGTAATCTGGAGCGTTTGCTTTGCAGTTTTTCCGATGCAAGCTGCTTCACTCACTTTGGTTCAGCGCAAGTGACTACACTAAATTGAAGTCTCCTCTGCTGAACCCCCTTGACTCCAAGGGCCGAATGTACGTCTGAGTTGGCCAGAGGTGCCGTTTCCAGGCCGAACTTTGGAAGTTTTTTTAAAAGTTCCAATCATTTACAAGGCATGGTTTTGCCTTGTAAATGATTGGGACTAAGGGGGTAATTCCAAGTTGATCGCAGCAGGAAATTTTTTAGCAGTAGGGCAAAACCAGGGGGGTCATTCCGAGTTGTTCGCTCTGTAAATTTTTTCGCATCGCGATTTTCCGCTTAGTGTGCATGCGCAATGTCCGCAGTGCGACTGCGCAAAGTAAATTTGCTATGCAGTTAGGTTTTTTACTCACGGTTTTTTCTTCGTTCTGGTGATCGTAATGTGATTGACAGGAAGTGGGTGTTTCTGGGCGGAAACTGGCCGTTTTATGGGTGTGTGCGAAAAAACGCTACCGTTTCTGGGAAAAACGCGGGAGTGGCTGGAGAAACGGAGGAGTGTCTGGGCGAACGCTGGGTGTGTTTATGACGTCAAACCAGGAACGACAAGCACTGAACTGATCGCAGATGCCGAGTAAGTCTCGAGCTACTCAGAAACTGCACAGAGATGTCTTTTCGCTATATTGCAAATCTTTTGTTCGCAATTTTAAGAAGCTAAGATTCACTCCCAGTAGGCGGCGGCTTAGCGTGTGTAAAGCTGCTAAAAGCAGCTTGCGAGCGAACAACTCGGAATGAGGGCCCATGTGCACTGCAGGAGGGGCAGATATAACATTTGCAGAGAGAGTTAGATTTGGGTGGGTTATATTGTTTCTGTGCAGGGTAAATACTGGCTGCTTTATTTGTACACTGCAATTTAGATTGCAGATTGAACCATACTTGCCTACTCTCCCGGAATGGGCGGGAGGCTCCCGAAAATCGGGTGACCCTCCCGCCCCCCCGGAAGAGCAGGCAAGTCTCCCGATTTTTTAGGGTCCCCCCTGCCCGGCCGCCCACTTAGTGAGTAAAGTGGGCGGTCCGGGCAGTCGATGACGCGATTCTTGCTGAATCGCGTCATCGTAGCAACGCCCCCTGCAGTATAATGCCGGTAATCGCGGCATTACATAGCAGTGGGCGTGGCTTAAATGAAGTGCCGTGATAACCCCTCCCCTGTTCCGCCTCCGTCCACCCCTGTTTTGCCTTCGCCCCGCCCCCTATCCGTGTCATAACCCCGCCCCGCCCCCCTGCTGAGCCGACCTGGCTGCTCTCTCCTGGAGAGAGCAGCCAGGATGTCGGCATGTATGGATTGAACTCACCCCACCCAAATCTAACTCTCTCTGCACATGTTATATCTGCCTCCCCTGCAGTGCACATGGTTTTGCCCAACTGCTAACAAAGGTCCTGCTGCGATCAACTCAGAATTACCCCCTAAGTCTCCTCTGCTGAACCCCCTTGACTCCAAGGGCTGGATGTACGTCTGAGTTGGCCGGAGGTGCCGTTTCCAGGCCAAACTTGGACGTTTTTTTAAAGTTCCAATCATTTACAAGGCAAGGTTTTGCCTTGTAAATGATTGTAACTTTAAAAAAAATCTTTGTTTTGACAGGAACTCGCACCTCCGCCCAACCCGGACTTCATTACACGTGGCCCCTAATGTTCATTAATCACATGCAAACAGTGGTAGCAGCTCAAGCACTCTGGAGATGCTTATCAGGTGCTAGAAAAGGGGGAGGGGTCACAGCAAACATAAAGGGGAGGGGAGTGTCCCCCCCCCCACACACACCTTCTTGGTATCCACCAGCACACTGAGTAATATCTGTAACAATACTTGAACCTATCTGGTAATAGAATTTCAGAGATATTTCTTACATGAATTTGCAAATACATGGGAAGCTGCTGAGCCACATCACGGCTTCTCTGATATCAGCAGTCCTACACTACATGATAGCAGTGCCTACATAGGGCCATGTGCTTTGTCTACAATGAGTCCTCATGATAAAGGCTCATACAAAAATACATCTAGATTTGGGGCTAGCTTACCTGAGAGCCACCCCTAAGATCTCCTCTAGCACCTCATAAGTATATCTAGAGTGATTGAGCTGCTACCAGTGTTTGTTTGCATGTGTGAGTAGGCATTGAATGGGAGCAGCACTTGGAAGGCATGTTGGTCCTTGTAGTGCTAATGTGCTTACTGCAAATCACATGGCCCTATGTGGGCACTGTACATTAGTACCATGGGGTATAGACGGGTCCACCAGGAGCCATTGGTACTTTAAGAGTTTAAGAGTGTGGGCTGGCTCCTCCCTCTATGCCCCTCCTACCAGACTCAGTCCGAGGAGACGACATACTTCGAGAGAAGGACTTAGTGGTGAGATTCATACCAGCTCACACATACAAGGCACGTCAAGTCAACTAGCTTGAACTAATCAGCAAACGGCTGAAACCTTACTTACCCAGTAACTATGCAGTACGCAACTAAACAAAGTGGTACTGAACCAAATAACATAAACAGGAAAACGAAGCGCTGGGCGGGCGCCCAGCATCCTCTACGGACTACGAGAAAATAAGATTTTGAACCTACCGGTAAATCTTTTTCTCCTAGTCCGTAGAGGATGCTGGGGCCTCCGTAAGGACCATGGGGTATAGACGGGCTCCGCAGGAGACATGGGCACTACAAAAGAACTTTTAGTATGGGTGTGCACTGGCTCCTCCCTCTATGCCCCTCCTCCAGACCTCAGTTAGAGAACTGTGCCCAGAGGAGATGGACAATATGAGGAAAGGATTTTGTTAATCTAAGGGCAAGATTCATACCAGCCCACACCAATTATAGCATATAACCTGGAATATACGCAACCAGTTAACAGTATGAACAAAAAACAGTATCAGTCAAAGACCGATTCCAACTGTAACATAACCCTTATGTAAGCAACAACTATATACAAGTTTTGCAGATTAGTCCGCACTGGGACGGGCGCCCAGCATCCTCTATGGACAAGGAGAAAAAGATTTACCGGTAGGTTCAAAATCTTATATTCCCTTACGTCCTATAGGATGCTGGGAACTCCGTAAGGACCATGGGGATTATACCAAAGCTCCCAACCGGGCGGGAGAGTGCGGATGACTCTGTAGCACCGACTGAGCCAACGCAAGGTCCTCATCAGCCAGGGTATCAAACTTGTAGAATTTTGCAAAAGTGTTTGAACCCGACCAAGTAGCTGCTCGGCAAAGCTGTAATGCCGAGACGCCTCGGGCAGCCGCCCCAGAAGAGCCCACCTTCCAAGTGGAATGGGCCTTTACCAAATTCGATAACGGCAATCCAGCCGTATAATGAACCCGCTGAATCAATTTACAGATCCAGCGAGCAATAGTCCGCTTAGAAGCAGGAGCGCCAACTTTTTTGGCTGCATACAGGATAAACAGAACCTCTGTTTTCCTAACCCTAGCCGTCCTGGCTACAGAAATTTTTAAGGCCCTGACTACATCCAGGGACTTGGAGTCCTCCAAGTCCCCCGTAGCCACAGGCACCCCAATAGGTTGGTTCATGTGAAAAGACGAAACCACCTTAGGGAGAAATTGAGGACGAGTCCTCCATTCCTCTCTATCCACCTGGAAAATCAGATAGGGGCTCTTGTGAGACACAGCCGCCAATTCGGACACCCGCCTTGCAGATGCCAAGGCCACTAACATGACCACTTTCCAAGTGAGAAATTTCAATTCAACAGTTTGAAAAGGCTCAAACCAGTGCGATTTAAGGAACTGTAACACTACGTTAAGGTCCTATGGTGCCACCGGGGGCACAAAAGGAGGCTGGATGTGTAGCACTCCCCTTATAAAAGTTTGGACTTCCGGGATAGAAGCCAATTCCTTCTGGAAGAATATATACAGGTCCGAAATCTGTACCTCAATGGAGCCTAACTTTAGGCCCATATCCACTCCTGTCTGTTAAAAGTGGAGAAAACGGCCCAAGTGGAAACCTTCCGTAGGAGCATTCTTGGCTTCACACCAAGATACAAACTTTCTCCAGATATGGTGATAACGTTTCACCGTCACTTCCTTCCTAGCTTTTATCAGAGTAGGGATGACTTCTTCCAGAATACCCTTCTCCGCTAGGATTCGGTGTTCAACCGTCATGCCGTCGAACGTAACCGCGGTAAGTCTTGAAACACGCAGGGCCCCTACTGCAACAGGTCCTCTCTGAGAGGAAGAGGCCATGGATCTTCTGTGGGCATCCCCTGAAGATCTGAATACCAGGCCCTTCGAAGCCAATCTAAAACAATGAGTATTGTCAGTACTCTTTTCCGTCTAATGATTCCCAATATTTTTGAGATGAAAGGAAGGAGGAAGAAACACATAGACCGACTGAAACACCCATGGTGTCACCAGGGCGTCCACCGCCACTGCCTGAAGGTCCCTTGACCTGGCGCAATACCTCCAAAGCTTCTTGTTGAGGCGTGATGCCATCATGTCTATTTGAGGAAGCTCCCAACGACTTGTAATCTCTGCAAAAACTTCTTGATGAAGTCCCCACTCTCCTGGATGGAGATCGTGTCTGCTGAGGAAGACTGCTTCCCAGTTGTCCACCCCCGGAATGAATATTGCTGACAGAGCGTTAACGTGATTTTGTGCCCACCGCAGAATCCTGGTGGCTTCCGCCATTGCCACTCTGTTCTTTGTACCGCCTAGGCGGTTTACATGAGCCACAGCTGTGACGTTGTCTGATTGAATCAGAACCGGTAGGTCGCGAAGAAGACTCTCCGCTTGTCGTAGGCCTTTGTAACTGGCCCTTAATTCCAGTATGTATATGTGTAGGCAAGCCTCCTGGCTTGACCACCGTCCCTGAAAATACCTTCCTTGTGTGACTGCTCCCCATCCTCGGATGCTCGCGTCCGTGGTCGCCAGGACCTAGTCCTGAATGCCGAACGTGCGACCTTCTAGAAGATGAGCACTCTGCAGTCGTCCCAGGACAGACACCCTGGCCCTGGGGGACAGGGTCATCTTCTGATGTACTGGAAGGTGAGACCCGGACCACTTGTCCAGAAGGTCCCACTGAAAAGTCCTCGCCTGAAACCTGCCGAAGGGGGTGGCCTCGTAGGTCGCCACCATTTTCTCCAGTACTCGAGTGCACTGATGGACTGACACTCTTTTTTTTTTTTTTTTTTAACAGGTCTCTGACCCTGTTCTGGAGTTCCTGGGCTTTTTCCATTGGGAGAAAAACCCTCTCCTGTTCTGTGTCCAGAATCGTGCCTAAGAAAAACAGCTAAGTTGTTGAAACTAACTATGACTTTGGTAGATTTAGAATCCAGCCATGTTGCTGCAGCGCTCTCAGGGAGAACGACACGCTTTTCTGCAACTGTTCCTTTGATCTCGCTTGTATCAGGAGATCATCCAAGTACGGGATAATTGTGACTCCTTGCCTGCGCCGGAGTACCATCACTTCCGCCATTACCTTGGTGAAAACCCTTGGGGCCGTGGAAAGCCCGAACGGCAACATCTGAAATTGGAAATGACAGGCCTGTACAGCGAACCTCAGGTACGCTTGATGAGGAGGATAAATGGAGACATGAAGGTATGCATCCTTTATGTCTAGTGACACCATAAAATCCCCCCCTTCCAGGCTTTAGATCACTGCCCTGATCGATTCCCTCTTGAACTTGAACCCTGTTAAGTACAGGTTCAGGGATTTTAAATTGAGCATGGGTCTGACCGAGCCATCCGGTTTCGGTTGCCCCAAATAGGGTTGAATAGTACCCTTTTCCTTGCTGCATTAAGGGAACCTTGATAAACACTTGCTGTAGACATAGCTTTCGAATTGCAGCCCACACTATCTCCCTCTCTGGGGGATACTTTGGTAAAGCCGATTTGAAGAATCGTCGGGGAGGCACGTCTATGAATTCCAGCTTGTAACCATGGGACGCAATTTCCATCGCCCAAGGACCCACATCCGACTGAACCCAGACGTGGCTGAAGAGTCTAAGACAAGCCCCCACCGGAGAGGACTCCCTCAGTGGAGCCCCAGCGTCATGCGGTGGATTTAGTAGAAGCAGGGAGGGACTTCTGTTCCCGGGAACTGGCCGTAGCAGGCATTCTTTTTCCCTCTACCCTTACCTCTGGCGAGGAAGGAAGAGCCCCGACCTCTTCTGGACTTATGAGACCGAGAGGACTGCATCTGATACTGCAGCGTTTTCTTTTGCTGTGGGGGAACATAAGGCAAAAAAGGTAGATTTACCCGCGGTAGCTGTTGAAACCAGGTCCGCGAGACCTTCCCCAATTAAAAGCTCACCCATGTAAGGCAAAATTTCCATATGCCTCCTTGAGTAGGCATCACCCGTTCATTGGCGGGTCCACAGCATATATAAGACTGCGTCTTTGATGTGACCTAAGGTCAATAAAATGGTATCCCTATCTAGGGTATCAATATCAGCTGACAAGATATCTGTCCAAGCTGCTACCGCGCTACAAACCCAAGCCGATGCTATTGCCGGTCCGAGCAAAGCCCCCTTATGTATAAATTGATGTTAAGGTAGTTTCCTGCCTGCGATCCGCCGGACCTTTTGGTGTCGCCGTGTCCGGGGACGGTAGGGCTACCTTTTTGGACAAGCGTGTTAAGGCCTTGTCGATCGTGGGTGATGATTCCCACCGTAACCTGTCCTTTGAGGGGAAAGGATACGCCATAATAAATCTTTTGGGAAACTGCAGTTTTTTGTCTGAAGTTTCCCCAGCATTTTCAAATAATATGGGGGAAACGTTACCTCAGGTTTCTTTACCTTAAACCTGTGTAGCCTCGTGTCAGGGACAGAGGAGTCATCTGTGATATGCAAAACATCATTTATTGCAATAATCAAATAATGAATACTTTTTGCCACCCTTGGGCGTAACCTTGCATCATTATAGTCGACACTGGAGTCAGAATCCGTGTCGGTATCAGTGTCTACTATTTGGGACAGGGGACGTTTTTGAGACCCTGAAGGGCCCTGTGACACAGTCACCTCCTTGGACTCTGCTTTGTCCAATCCCTTATGTAATGAATTTACATTTGAATTTAAAACATTCCACATGTCCGATCAATCAGGTGTCGGCGTTGCCGACGGAGACACCACAATCATCCGCTCCACCTCCTCCTTAGATGAGCCTTCCGCTTCAGACATGCCGACACACACGTACCGACACCACCCCACATACACAGGGATATTTTTATGGAGACAGATCCCCAATAAGGCCCTTTGGAGAGACAGAGAGAGAGAGTATGCCAGCACACACCCAGCGCCACTGACACCGGAAATAGACTTCCCAGATACAACAGCGCTTAATATAAATATAAACACATTATATACACTCACTGCTGCTAATAAGTGCCCCCCCCCCCTCTGTTTTGCCCTGTGTCTTCAGCAGGGGAGAGTTCGGGGAGCCAGCTCCAAGCTGTGGAGAAAATGAGAAAATGGCGCTTTCCGTGCTGAGAGACCAAGCTCCGCCCCCTCACCGGCGGGCTTCGGTCCCGCTCATTTTTACCATACTGGCGGGGGTTATGATATATAGTGCCTCTGTATCCTATATATGTATGTCTGCAGCCCTAGAGGTTTATTGCTGCCCCCCCTGAAGTCTTCTTTTCTTCTTATACTCACCCGGCTTCTATCTTCCAGCTCTGCGAGGAGGACGGCGGCGCGGCTCTGGGACGAATTGCGGGGTGAGACCTGCGTTCCGACTCCCTCTGTAGCTAATGGTGTCCAGTAGCCTAAGAAGCAGAGCCTATCACTTAAGTAGGTCTGCTTCTCTCTCCTCAGTCCCACGATGCAGGGAGCTTGTTGCCAGTAGTGCTCCCTGAAAATAAAAAACCTAACAAAATTATTTTTCAGAGAAACTCAGGAGAGCTCCCCTGTAATGTCCACCGCCACTGCCTGAGATCGGCCTGGAGCAATAACGCCGAAGCTTCTTGTTGAGACGAGAGGCCATCATGTCTACTTGGGGTAGACCCCAAAGATCTGTTACCTCCCTGAACACCTCCGGATGGAGGCCCCACTCTCCCGGATGGAGATCGTGTCTGCTGAGGAAGTCTGCTTCCCAGTTGTCTATTCCCGGAATGAAGATGGCTGACAGCGCCAACGCGTGCTTTTCCGTCCAGAGGAGTATTCTTGTGACCTCCGACATCGCCGCCCTGCTCTTCGTTCCGCCCTGTCGGTTTATGTAAGCCACTGTTGTTACGTTGTCCGACTGTACTTGAATGTCCCTGTTTCTTAGAGGAGGGGCCGCCTGATGAAGACCGTTGTAGACGGCTCTTAGTTCCAGAATGTTGATGGGCAGGCCGACTTCCAGGCTTGACTATCTTCCCTGGAAGGTCACCCCTTAAATGACTGCTGCCCAGCCCCGGAGGCTCGCATCCGTCATTAGCAGGACCCAGTCCTGAATCCCGAACCTTCGGCCCTCCAGCTTGTGAGGCAATAGGAGCCACCATAGGAGTGAAATCCTCGCCCTTGGAGACAGATGTATTCTCTGATGCATGTGGAGGTGAGATCCCGACCACTTGTCCAGGAGGTCAGTTGGAAGGTCCGAGCATGAAACCTCCCGTACTGCAGAGCCTCGTAGGAGGCCACCATTTTTCCCAATAGGCAAATGCATTGATGAACCGACACCCGGGGTGGCTTCAAGACATCCTGGACCATGGATTGGATCACCAACGCCTTGTCCCATGGAAGGAACAGCCACTGTACTTCCATATCCAGGATCATTCCCAGAAACGACAATCTCGGTTTCAAATGTGACTTTGGAAAATTCTGAATCCAACCGTGACTCTGAAGCAGCCGTGTTGAGAGAACAATGGATTGGAGCAACCTTTCCCTGGACGATGCCCTTATCAGGAGATCGTCCAGATAAGGAATGATGTTTACACCCTGTTTTCGGAGTAGCATCATCATCTCCGCCATCACCTTGGTAAACACCCTCGGTGCTGTGGAGAGGCCCAATGGCAGAGCCTGGAACTGAAAATGACAGTCCAGAAATGTGAATCAGAGATAAGCCTGATGCGGCAGCCAGATCGGAGTGTGAAGGTACACATCCTTGATATCCAGGGATACCAGGAATACCCCTCTTCCAGACCTGCTATCGCCGCCCTGAGAGACTCCATCTTGAACTTGAACTCCTTTAGAAAGGGGTTCAACGATTTTAGATTCAGGATAGGCCTGACCGAACCATCCGGTTTCGGTACCACGAAAAGGTTTGAATAGTAACCCTTTGTCAACATGTGCGGTGGTACCGGCACAATGACTTGTGCCTCCACCAGCTTTTGGACAGCGTCCTGTAGCACTGTGCTGTCCTGCAACAGAGTTGGTAAGCCCGACCTGAAAAAACGATGAGGAGGGAGACTTTGAAATTCCAGCCTGTATCCCTGAGAGACAATATCTACCACCCAGGGATCCAGGCCGGACGAGACCCAGACCTGACTGAACTGAGTCTCGCTCCCACCGGCCCCACCTCCGGGCCCTCCCGTCCACCATCATGCAGAGGACTTAGGGGTACCTGATGCAGGCTTTTGTTATTGGGAACCTTCAGCGGCAGGTTTCTTGGACTTAACCTTACCTCGACCTGAAGAAGGTATTGGATGACTTGGCCTTCTGGTCTTGTTGGGCCGAAAGGACTGCTGCGTAGCTGAGGAGAATCTCTTCGGAGCAGGAGCTGCTGAGGTAAGATACAGAGACTTACCCGCTATAGCGGTAGAAATCCACGCCTCTAGGGCTTCCCCAAAGAGAGCCTGGCCTGTATAGGGTAGCAACTCCACACTTCTTCTGGATTCCGCGTCGGCCGACCACTGGCGGAGCTACAGTCCCCGACGAGCTGAAACAGATATGGAAGAAATTCCCGCAGCTATGGAACCCAGGTCTTTCATGGATTCTACCATGAAACCTGCAGAATCATGTATGTTGCGTAAATACAATGCAACCTCATCCCTATCCATCGTATCCAAATCCTCCATCAAGGCAGCCGACCACTTCACTATTGCCTTTGCAATCCATGCACTAGCAATAGTGGGACATAATATGGCCCCTGAAGCAGTGTACACTGATTTCAGAGTATTATCAATTTTCCTGTCTGTTGGCTCCTTTAAGGCGGTAGATCCCGGTAAAACCACCTTCTTTGAGAGTCTGGATACAGATGCGTCAACAATAGGCGGGTTTCCCCACTTTTTCCTATCCTTCTCAGGGAAAGGAAAAGCTACCAGAATCCTCTTAGGAATCTGAAACCTCTTTTCAGGGTTCACCCAGGCCTTTTCAAATATAGCATTCAGCTCTTGTGACGCAGGGAAGGTTAGCGAGGCTTTCTTGTTTTCAGTGAAGAAAGCCTCCTCAACCTGCTCAGGTGTGGTATCATTAACATTTAACACATCCCTGATAGCTTCTATCAACAACTGTACCCCCCTTGCGAGAGATGCGGACCCCCGCAATACATCCCCATCACCATCTCTAGTGTCAGAATTGGTATCCGTGTCGTCCTGTGTTACCTGCACAAGTGCACATTTGTGGGGGTATATTGTGGGGTGACCCGAAGTACCCGACAAGGGCCACACAGCCACCGAGGACTGCAATATCTGGGTTTCAGACTCGTTACTGGCAACCCTGTCAGAAATCTGAGAAATCCAAGTCCTGATAGAGGAAAACCACTCTGGTTCCCTTGCTGGAATCTGTGCTAAACCAGTGCTAATCTGATTGCATGGAATGGAATCATCCTGAGAGGATAAATCCTCTGCAGCATATGACACTGTATCCCTGGACATTGCTGCTAGTGACCACCAAACACCACACACACACACACACACACACACACACACACACACACACACACACACACACACACACACACACACACACACACGATGGGGTAAGACAGAGTTTCCCCCCCAAGAATGGCAAGAGAGACAGAGATTGGAGCCAACCCACACCAGTGCCTAAACCAAGGAGAAAACCGCCTTTCCAGCGCTGACTTGTGCGCCTTAATAGGACACACAGTTAAGTAATTAGCCTCCCCTCCCTTCTACAACCCCCTGGTACCGTTACAGTAAACTGGAGCTGCTGTGGAGGGATCAGGATCTTCCTTGAGCTTGTCAGCATGCAGGAAAATGGCGCTGGAACACTGCAGGTCCGCTCTGAGGAGAAGCTCCGCCCCCTTCCCGGCGCTGTCTTCCCGTTCTTCTGAGTTTAAATTTGGTCTGAGGAGTTGTGCTGGCTGGGATCCCTGGGGCCCCGACAGGCTTACTGACCAAAAGTGAGGGGTAAGCGCTGGCCCAGGGCGCCCCTCACAGCGCCGCACAGTGTGCCTCTGGTACCGTCCGGAAGCGTGGTTAATACTGCGCTCCCTCCCCTGTTGCCGCCATCTTCACACCGGCTCCCCGCTTGCATGGGGGGTCAGTGACTAACTCACCACTTTCTTCAGCTCTGTAAGGGGTCAGCGGCATGCTACTGGGGTGAGCGGTTCCCCTGCGGCGGAGACCGATCAGCCCCTCTGGAGCTCAGTGTCCAGTCAGCAGAGTCAGTGGCTCAGACCCCGCAGGGCGGACACTGCTCCCCCCCTTAGTCCCACGCTGCAGGGAGGCTGTTGCCAGCAGCCTCCCTGTAAAATAAAAAACTGTAAAACTAAACTTTATTAGGAAAGCTCAGGAGAGCTCCCCTAGCTGTGACCGGCTCCTCCGGGCACATTTTCTAAACTAAGTCTGGTAGGAGGGGCATAGAGGGAGGAGCCAGCCCGCACTCTTAAACTCTTAAAGTGCCAATGGCTCCTGGTGGATCCGTCTATACCCCATGGTACTAATGTGGACCCCAGCATCCTCTAGGACGTTAGAGAAAATAAGTATAGCAACAAGTTTGTGAGTGGTATGGTAGGTCAACATTCATCATGTAGACCATTATGAAATGTCGACATGTTAGAATGCCGACATATAATCCCTGGTGGCCCAGTGGTGACATACCTGCTCCTCGTGGCTCCAGTGCAGCTTTCAGGTCACGTCAGGGTCAGACCTGAGATCCTGCAGCATTCTGGTATTTTGGTACCTAAACCTAATCTCCCCCCCCCCCCACCCCTGCAGTTAAACACCAACCTCTCACTGTAGCATAACTCTAACCCTCCCACAGCCTAACCCTAATGATGACAATATGAGTCAACACTTTGAGAATGCCGACATAACTAGTATCTACACTGTGGTGTTGTTATTATGAATGTCGACATTTCAACTGGTGACCCAAGACTGACCAGCAGGAGAATTCAAGCAGAAAAGGCTGTCCACACACCCACAGTGCCCAAACTTAACCTTCTCCAATAATCCTGAATTGCAAAAATATCTCCACTGAAATACAATATTAGAGCGCTCGTATTTAGCAAGCTCCCCCCCACCCCCCCCCATCCAACCCTAGGGGAGGAGCAAACTTGCATCCCCTTCAAAAACATATGCTTGGAGGTAAAAACTGGTGCAAGTGCACAAAAGCAGTGGCGCGATGACCCTAGAGCAGATGTACTAAAGCCCTATAGAGTGAAAAAGTGGAGAAAGATAAAGTACCAGCCAATCAGCTCCCAGTTGTAATTTTTTAGCCTGTAACATAACAGTTGTGAGCTGACTGTCTTGTAATTTAACTCTCATTTTAGCACTCTCCAAGGTTTAGTACATAACCCCCCCCCCCCCCCCCTTTCTGTAATGTGTCATATTACAATGAAATCAAGGAGATTAGTACATTGGAATGTATTAAAAAGGGAAAAAAACATGTAAAGAGACACAAGTCTACAGCACATACGATAATAACACTGTAAGATCACTACTACATCACTTACAGCTGGGGCGGGAAGACTATTGTACAATCCCTTTAATGCACAATATATCAATAACTCACGGATAACATTGAATGGTAACTGATTTTACACTGTAAATATTCTTTTATGCATGAAACATAAGGTGCAAATGTGTCACTATCTCCTGAGGATTGTATTGTTATAATACACAAATAATGTTAATGCACAGTACACATATTGGATAATGATACCATCACTTTATCAGCAGGCCTTATACCTATACCGTTATTCTAATCATGTGACTTCTACCATTATTAAATGTAATGCGGACTGGAGGTCATATATAATTACCCAGTAGTGACATCATCACTTCTGTATTAGGAATGTAAAACTATTCTGTAGCCAGTGACATTGGCCCTCATTCCGAGTTGATCGCTCGCTAGCTGCTTTTAGCAGCATTGCACATGCTAGGCCGCCGCCCTCTGGGAGTGTATCTTAGCTTAGCAGAATTGCGAATAAAAGATTAGCAGAATTGCTACTAAATAATTCATAGCAGTTTCTGAGTAGCTCCAGACCTACTCACAGATTGCGATCAGCTCAGTCCGTTTAGTTCCTGGTTTGACGTTACAAACACGCCCTGCGTTCTGCCAGCCACTCCCCCGTTTCTCCAGCTACTCCTGCGTTTTTCACGGGCACGCCTGCGTTTTTTAGCAAACGCCGGGAAAACGCTGAGTTGCCGCCCAGAAACGCCCCTTTCCTGTCAATCACTCAGCGATCATCAGAGCGACTAAAAAAGCGCTGCAAAGGCAACAGCAAATCTACTAAGTTTTTAGTTAAATAACTAAGTGCATGCGCCCTGCGTACCATGCGCATTTAGCAACTAATCGCAGCATAGCGAAAATCGGCAACGAGCGAACAACTCGGAATGACACCCATTATGCGTAATTCTACCCTCCCTTTGTAGATGCTGCATTTTTACTGAAAGTCATTTTGACCTAAACATCTCTCCTTATCCCGCTACCTGTTTTTTTTTTTCCACCTCAGCGTGATCATAAAATATATTTGTAAAGGCAGTGGAGACAAATTAATTTATTTTGCATTGGGAACATTGTCACGCTTCCATAAAACTATTTTGACCTGTATTTTCAAAGCACTCCGGCGCTCTTAAATGTTCGCCATGCAAGGAAATTAAAAATTAATCTTTATTTTCATCTTGGGGTGAAGAAAAACGTTAATTCTCAATGCTGAAATTATATGGGTAATGGCTGGCTATAAATTCTGGGTTTCGCATGCAGCTAATCACAGCCGCCTCTACAGAGACACCTTTCATTTTTCCTCACGTCACTTTACTCCTGTAAAAAGGTAATTTATATGGCAATCTTTTTGCGTTATGATAATGTAAAATCTGCCTCATGAGACTGTAAAGACAGCAGCTGGGGAAGAGGGAAAAATATAGATTTTAACCCCTTTTAGGGCCAAGAACTAAGACATGGCCTTCCCCACAGCTATAGGATGCCGACTGTATAAATACATGTTTGTTTCCAACAATGGTGGTCATTCCGAGTTGTTCGCGAGCTAGCAGCCGTGCAAACGCTATGCCGCCGCACACTGGGAGTGTATCTTAGCTTAGCAGAAGTGCGAACGAAAGGATCGCAGAGCGACTACAAAGTATTTTTGTGCAGTTTCAGAGTAGCTCAAAACCTACTCAGCGCTTGCGATCACTTCAGACTGTTCAGTTCATGCTTTGACGTCACAAACACGCCCTGCGTTCGCCCAGCCACGCCTGCGTTTTTCCTGCCACGCCTGCGTTTATCCGAACACTCCCTGAAAACAGTCAGTTGCCACCCAGAAACGCTCACTTCATGTCAATCACTCTGCGGCAACCAGTGCGACTGAAATGCTTCGCTAGACCCTGTGTGAAACTACATAGTTCGTTGTAATAGTACGCTGCGTGTGCGCATTGCGCCGCATACGCATGGGCAGAAGTGAAGTTTTTTTGCCTCATCGCTGCACAGCGAACAAATGCAGCTAGCGATCAACTCGGAATGACCCTCAATATTGCTACAAAACAGGGTTTTCAGGGAGTCTCCCTAACAATGAGCATTTCCTTTACTTATTTTACAAATAAACAAAGATTTATTTATTTTTATAATGGGGGTAGGGGGGGGGGCATTCTTTCTTTGCACCCCAGATTCTGTGTAAGTAAAACTGCTGAAGGGCAGTAGAAGAGTGCTAGCTCAAGTGCCTGGAAAGGGGGTGCATGGAGAACTGCAATGGTGATGTAATTGGCTATGGCTATGTTATTTATTACCAGTTATTTATATAGCGCACACCTATTCCGCAGCGCTTTACAGAGAATATTCAGTCCATGCCCCAGTGGAGCTTACAATCTATATTCCCTACCACATGTACACACAGACACATTCACGCTAGGGTTAATTTTGTCGGGAGCCAATTAACCTACCAGTATATATTTGGATTGTGGGAGGAAACTGGAGCACCCGTAGGAAACCCACGCAAGTAGGGGGAGAATATACAAACTCCACACAGTTAGGGCCAGGGTGGGAATTGAACCCATGACCTCAGTGCTGTGATGCAGTAATGCTAACCATTACACCATCCGTACTGTTATGGTTTATTCTAGAACTAGGCTCGCTATATACATACCCGGCGAATGTCCGAATCTCCAGTCCAATTGTGGTGCTTCGTAGAGTGTCATTCCCGTTTTGCAGGGTGCACAGGAAGTTCTCCAACACAAAATAAAGGGGGATCTTTAAAACAAGGGGGCATCGCTGATTGCCATGTCAGTAGCCCCACATTTAGGAAAGTGCCTACAGCAATCATTTTTTACTGTTCTATGTTTGTGTACTTATTTCTTAGTGATCATTTTAATAAATGCTCCCAATAGAACACCAGTCTGCCCGCCCTTTATTCCCATGATTAAATCTGTTACTGTGTTTTATAACGGCACCTTTTGCAAGTTCGCGCCTAGAACCTTAATAATCTGTAAAAGTCACTTGGGGGGTATTCAATTGTTTGAAAAGTCAGTTGGGTGTGTTTTCCTGTCTAATAGACAGGGAAAAAAACAGACGCCCAACCGACTTTTCAAACATTTGAATCCCTCCCCTTAGTGTCTTGACTCTGAGCTGCACAGTGTCCACGGGGCTGAGTGAATATTTAGCTACTGTGCGTGTGTGACTCCCTAATAAATCGTACAGTTGCGCTTTAGATACACAGTATCAGAAGTGGCAGGCGGTGACTATTAAGGCGCACAAAAATGGTCCATTTCATGGGTCTGCTGCTGGCACGTTGCTAAAGTGTTTGCGCACACACCGACACTTCAGGACTCACACAGTAGGTCATACTCAGATGGAGGATCTGCACCTGCCACATGGTTGGTGAGGCTGATGCTGGCGTCAAGACACAATATTTGCGGCACCTCCAAACGCACAAGGTGTGTGTGTGTGTGTGTGTGTGGGGAGTGTTAGGGTTAGGCTTCGGGAGGGCAGAGTTGGGGTTAGATTGTGGAGGGTTTAGGGTTAGGCTGTGAGTGGGGACTGTTATGGTTAGGTCGCAGGGGGTGTATTAGGCTGCAGGTGGGGAGGGTTGGGTTGCAACGGGGGGAGCTTAGGCTGCCAAAGAGGACGGTTACGGTTAGGTTGCGGGGGGGGCTGGTTAGAGATAGGCAGCGCGAGGGGTGGGGTAGGGTTAGGCTGCGGAAGGGGTAGGTTGCGGGGGTGGGTGGCGGTGTTAGTCTGTGGGAGGAGACTGTTTTGGTTAGGTTGTTGTAGGATTAGGCTGCATGCAGGAGGGTTGGGTAGGCTGCCAAATAAGACGTCTAAGGTTATGTTGCAGGGGTCTGGTTAGGGTTAGGCAGCGGGAGGGTTGGGTTAGGGTGGTGGTTGGCCGTAGGATTGCAAGTGTTTTCACCATCGGGATCCTGTTGCCGGCATTCTGGCAGTCAGGACTGTAAACGCAGGGATTCCGTACCCAACCCAAGTCAGGCCCTTACTGTCACAACAGTGCACAAACCATTGCTCATACAAATAACAAAGCTATATAGCTCCCTCAAGCCTTATTATACCCTAACTCCACCCCTCTCATACACCAAAACCTGCACAACAGTAAAGGGTTAAGTAATATGTCAACTCATAAATGCGCCAAGAAAAGGAGAAGAGAAAAATAAAAAACACAAGTATGGAGAGAGACAAACCGCATCGGATGTGGCCTCTACAAGTGTCACCTACTGTATTGGTCCTGAATTGAGGAAGGACGGTAAGCCATTAATTGCTTGATAGTTTTGCTTTCTAAAATTAAACCCTCGCTGTGGCCAGCCAGCTGCGCAGCAGCAGAAGCAGGCCGCGAGCCTACAGTACGCCGAGTCAGCATGTAATATATTGTGTAACATCATTAAAACTGAGGACAACAGCGCACAACCTTAACTGACATGCAACAATACAGTGGAAGAGTACTCCGTTCTTGGTGATGGCTGCCAAGGGACGGTGGCACGCCGTCGGGATGGTAAGAACACGGGCACTTTGCAGACACCCCATATAGATGTGCAGGAAAATGGGCGATATTCTCTGGGTTGTGCACAGCGGCATATCACGAGAATACAATTCTCTGCAGCTAATCAATCATTTAGAATTTTTTAGGGTTTTTCATTTGGTATCAACTTCCATACAGTTGTATTTGGGATACAGTTAACCCTATATATGGCTAAGACTCCAAACTGCACATACAAGTCGGAGATCCATTGGGGGATGCGGCATAGCAGCATTCCTCTCGTTCTTTGGTGGTCATTCCGAGTTGTTCGCTCGCTAGCAGTTTTTAGCAGCCGTGCAAACGCTATGCCGCCTCCCACTGGGAGTGTATTTTAGCTTAGCAGAAGTGCGGACGGTTGTATCGCAGAGCGGCTACAAAATAATTTTGTGCAGTTTCAGAGTAGCTTCAGACCTACTCAGCGCTTGCGATCACTTCAGACTGTTCAGTTCCTGTTTTGACGTCACGAACACGCCCTGCGTTCGCCCAGCCACGCCTACATTTTTCCTGGCACGCCTGCGTTTTTTTCGAACACTCCCTGAAAACGGTCAGTTGACACCCAGAAACGCCCTCTACCTGTCAATCACTCTGCGGCCAGCAGTGCAACTGAAAAGCTTCGCTAGACCTTGTGTGAAACTACATTGTTCATTGTAATAGTACGACGCACGTGCGCATTGCGCCGCATACGCAGAAGTACCGTTTTTTTTGCCTGATCGCTGTGCAGCGAACGAAAGCAGTTAGCGATCAACTCGGAATGACCCCCTTTATGTTGGAATTCTTTGGTGTTTATTTATGAAGCATAGTGTTGTCAAAACCTGTGCTTCTGTTCATGTTTATAGAGCCGATATGTAAAATATTGCGCATAAACACGATCAGCAGCATATAGGATATTGTCCTCTGAGTTAGGAAACGCTACTGCAGGTGCCATATACATAGATGTACAGTTATATTTTGCTTAAAAGCACAACTGGATACCCATTATCGCCCCCCCCCCCCCCACTGGCACCAAATGCAGGGAATTCGACCAGCGTCCCTGCCTGTCACCGTGCAGTAACCCCCACGTTCATTCATTGTAAGTGATAAGTTGGAAGAGTGTCACTTTTCTTGCAGAACAGTATCTGAGAGCGTTTGCTGCTGGTCCTGTGCACACTGCGTTTGGATCAGCTTTTCGTTTGCCTTAAGGTTCCCATGCACTGCTTGGCTTGGTGCCACACATTGGCAAACGTATTTCATCACTGCCCAACAAGACGTTTCTTGGGGGTACATCATATCTGATAGTTCAATCTGATTGGCTACACTTCTGCTTGTCCCCAGATTTAGCGGAAAGGCCTGGTTGGACATAGGCGCAGTTACTTTTTAGGTTTACCAGTGGAATCCTATATTTACCCAAGAGCATCACCTGCTGATAGGCCTTTCCATGCTGTCCTTATTATTCCATGATATCTGTCTGGTCACCCAATGTTCTGAATAGGTTTGGTAGCCTTGTCCTCTGCACACGTTCCAGGACCATACAGTGTGAACCCATTTCATTCTTAAATCAACTTATACACCCTTCACACCGCACAAATAACCCGGTATTGATCCGATATATTGCTGGGTCGACACGGGTCACTGTGGGGTGTGAAAGGGGCCATGACGAATTCCCGGGTCTACACCTGACCCGGGAATAAAGCAGTGTTATTCCCGGGTTAAATACCAGGTCAGGTGCAATGTGAATGGGTTGTTGGGTCGATGCGACCAGGGACCTGTTCACTGCATAGGGATAGGCGGCGTGGAGATGATTTCATCTCCCAGCGCTGCATCTACACCCACCCCCGATGACGCCGCAGTCCCCGCGCCCGATGGCAACCCGATCCAACATATTGCCGGGTCAGGGAAGCCAGCGTCAGAGTCCAATGCCAGTCGCACCGGGAAGGACACATTTCCAATTCCCGGGTGCAACCCGGCATTTGCGATGTGAAAGCAATATAAATGACATAATATTACATAGACAGGAAGTGATCATGTTGCAAATAGAAGTCCAAGCTCCACTGAAATCCCCACTGAAATCTATACTTCTAGTGACATGGGCAAGGAGGCAAAGTTCTTACACCAACTAGAAATGGACTAGGTGTGCCTGCCTGACCTACCAATTTACCGATAACCCTTTACTTCCCCCTTTAAATTAGGCAATAGTACCAAAAACCTAAAAAACACACAACTCCCCCCCTCCCCCTGGTGTTGACGTCACATGCAGCTGCTGCAACCCAGACAGCGATGGGTAGCTCCCTGACAGCGCGCAGGAGCTATGCTGGGAGGGAGCTACTCTTCTGGTGCAAAAGCATCACCGCCGTGCAATGCTTTTGTACCTGTGCGGGGGGGAGGGGAGCCAGTCATGTGGGGCGTCCCCCCACGTCTGTGAAAGTCATCGTAATGTACTAAATTTAGCACAGCACATCTACGATCAAGTCTGAATTACCCCCACAGACCTCTCTGTTGGGCTTCCAATTGTAAACTGTGCCCAAGGTAAGACATTTTGGATCAAAAGGTCTGCAATTAGCTGCGGGTAGCAGGCAGCCTCCTTCTGAATGGTGACACTCTTCACCTACTTTCCAAGCCGGCACTTTACACACAAATGCCATCATAAAAAGGATGTAATTATTTTCATTTTTGAAGTTCTCTTCTAATGAGAAGCTTTTTCCTGCGGCATGTCTGTTTCATGTAATGCTACCATCTGAATTGTGCAGCAGTGTGGCATCAGCGATAAGACGCTGGCATTTTTACATTCAGCCAGCTCTAATTTGGAACAAGGGGGACGTGGCAGTGTCCAGCCCCCCATGAGCTTACACTCTAATGCTACGTGAAGCACGATCAGGGGAATATACATGTAATTAGTAATTGCCCAGCCTGCTCAAGGTTTAGCGTCTTGGAAATCATTTCCAGTGTATTATGTCATATTCGAAGAGCACCAAACGGCAGCTGTCATTAAATACATTTTACTAGTGCAGCCTCCTCCGGAATGACTGGAGTGTGCGGTGTCTAGAGTTAATATAAAACCCACTTTAATACTGCAAAAACAACTTACCGCTTATTATTATACTCCAAAACAAACAAAGTTTGCCTAAACACACTCGCAGACGCACAATCCATGCTCAAGCATCAATGAAAACAGCTCTCCACATCAATGACGCATTCACAATCACCCAATAGCAAGCGATTTGCTGCTAGCAGAGGCGGTCAGCAGAATGTGCTATTTGCATCTAACTACAATTAGTAGTTTCTCAGGTGCAAATGGAAATTTTTCCCTGGTCTACATGTAATTTGATTAACAGAATTAAGACCTCATTCAGTAAGGATTGCAAATTCTAATTTCTTTACGCACGCTGGGGTCCGCCCATCGCAGGACAAAGCCGTCCTGCATGCGGAACGCCGCCTCCCCCCCTCTTTGTTAGCAGAAATTAAGGTTGCTTCCTGCCGGTGCAGCTTAGCTGCGCCCGTAGGAGGCCCGCCGCCATCTTACTGATCACGGCGGCTGCGTGTGACGTCACGCAGCCGCCACGATCACGCCCACGCTCCACCGTTTCAACAACGCCGCTACCGTTTGCCCGTCTCCGCAACACTCTGTCTAGGAAACGGAGCGTTGCCGCCCCCACCCCCGCCTCCTTGACAAGCAGGGGTGTTCGCATTTTCTGCGGCAAAATGTTCCAATAATACATATATATCTGATGTTACACTCTATTATATAATTTAATACAAAATGATGCTAAACATGTTTTGTCTATGTGTTGTATGAATATGTTGTATATGTCTTTGTGGCTTCTCTGTGCGAATGCGTATGCTACCGTATATGCGCAAAACGCACGAACAGATACCCATCTGTTTGGAGTTTGTATGTGGTGTGTATGTAATATTTTTGACTTCGACAAAACACACACACTAGGGTTCATTTTTTTTCGGGAGCCAATTAACCTACCAGGTTTTTTTTGGAGTGTGGGAGGAAACCCACGCAATTGCGGGAAGAATATACAAACTCCACACAGTTAGGGCCATGGTGAGAATAGTTGATGTTAAAACAGCCCTATCACGCCCATCTATGTGCAGGCAGGTGTAAGTGTCTGCATTTGTGTACAAGCAATAGCTGCAGGAGCAGTGCGAATACAAGCAGAACATGCTAACCCAACTCCCACAGTGCCCTCTGTGTACCATCTATGCCACAGTGCCCTCTGTGTACCGTCTATGCCACAGTGCCCTCTGCGTACCGTCTATGCCACAGTGCCCTCTGTGTACCATCTATGCCACAGTGCCCTCTGTGTACCGTCTAGGCCACAGTGCCCTCTGTGTACCGTCTATGCCACAGTGCCCTCTGTGTACCGTCTATGCCACAGTGCCCTCTGTGTACCGTCTATGCCACAGTGCCCTCTGTGTACCGTCTATGCCACAGTGCCCTCTGTGTCCTGTCTATGCCACAGTGCCCTCTGTGTACCATCTATGCCACAGTGCCCTCTGCGTACCGTCTATGTCTATGCCATAGTGCCCTCTGTGTACCGTCTATGCCACAGTGCCCTCTGTGTACCGTCTATGCCAGGGTGCCCTTTATGTACCATCTATGCCAGGGTGCCCTTTGTACTGTCTATGCCACAGTGCCCTTTGTGTACCGTCTATGCCATAGTGCCCTCTGTGTACCATCTATGCCACAGTGCCCTCTGTGTACCGTCTATGCCACAGTGCCCTGTGTACCGTCTATGCCACAGTGCCCTCTGTGTACTGTCTATGCCACAGTGCCCTCTGTGTACCATCTATGCCACAGTGCCCTCTGTGTACCATCTATGCCAGTGCCCTCTGTGTACCATCTATGCCACAGTGCCCTCTGTGTCCTGTCTATGCCACAGTGCCCTCTGTGTACCGTCTATGCCACAGTGCCCTCTGTGTACCGTCTATGCCAGGGTGCCCTTTATGTACCGTCTATGCCAGGGTGCCCTGTGTACTGTCTATGCCACAGTGCCCTCTGTGTACCGTCTATGTCAGGGTGCCCTCTGTGTACCATCTATGCCACAGTGCCCTCTGTGTACCATCTATGCCACAGTGCCCTCTGTGTACCGTCTATGCCACAGTGCCCTGTGTACCGTCTATGCCACAGTGCCCTCTGTGTACTGTCTATGCCACAGTGCCCTCTGTGTACCATCTATGCCACAGTGCCCTCTGTGTACCGTCTATGCCACAGTGCCCTCTGTGTACCATCTATGCCACAGTGCCCTCTGTGTCCTGTCTATGCCACAGTGCCCTCTGTGTACCGTCTATGCCACAGTGCCCTCTGTGTACCGTCTATGCCAGGGTGCCCTTTATGTACCGTCTATGCCAGGGTGCCCTGTGTACTGTCTATGCCACAGTGCCCTCTGTGTACCGTCTATGTCAGGGTGCCCTCTGTGTACCATCTATGCCACAGTGCCCTCTGTGTACCATCTATGCCACAGTGCCCTGTGTACCGTCTATGCCACAGTGCCCTCTGTGTACCATCTATGCCACAGTGCCCTCTGTGTACCATCTATGCCACAGTGCCCTCTGTGTACTGTCTATGCCACAGTGCCCTCTGTGTACCATCTATGCCACAGTGCCCTCTGTGTACTGTCTATGCCACAGTGCCCTCTGTGTACCGTCTATGCCACAGTGCCCTCTGTGTACCGTCTATGCCAGGGTGCCCTTTATGTACCATCTATGCCAGGATGCCCTGTGTACTGTCTATGCCACAGTGCCCTTTGTGTACCGTCTATGTCAGGGTGCCCTCTGTGTACCATCTATGCCACAGTGCCCTCTGTGTAACGTCTATGCCACAGTGCCCTCTGTGTACAGTCTATGCCATAGTGCCCTCTGTGTACCGTCTATGCCAGGGTGCCCTCTGTGTACTGTCTATTCCACAGTGCCCTGTGTATACCGTCTATGCCACAGTGCCCTCTGTGTACCATCTATGCCACAGTGCCCTCTGTGTACTGTCTATGCCACAGTGCCCTCTGTGTACCGTCTATGCCAGGGTGCCCTCTGCGTACTGTCTATGCCACAGTGCCCTCTGTGTACCGTCTATGCCTCGGTGGATCTGTGAGTCAAGGACTTTTGCATACACGAATAACTAATATCCTTAATGTGTAGCATGGAGTACATTATATAAAACATATATATTTGCACCGAATGGCTCGTTTATTACAAACACAAAACAAAAAAACTACTTAACAGTAAATGGCCCCCAACCAAACACTGTGTTATGGCATAAAAATGTGTCACGGTAAAGTTGCTTCTCTTACCTGTTGCCTGATATACACACCATACATCGGGAAACAGGTAAGTGAAGCAACTTTACTGTGACACTTGAGTCCTTCCCACACACACACTTAATGTTCTCTGATGACTTCCTGTAGGTAAAGAGGAAAATACAGAAGACTCTTGTGTGGGTGCACTCTTTTTTTATGTATATGTTAATATGAAGATATTAAGACATAACTTTTATTTTTAATTATTCTAAGAAAAAATCCACACTTGTGTTATCCACCACAATTAATTCTGTATTGCTACATACAATTATGATTCAGCCCACCAGCTTCTCTGAAAGATGCCATATCTGTTGATGTGACTGATCAAACTGTACAGGTTGGGGTGTGTATAGGCCACAACCAGTGTTACAATCTTTAAAGAAAATTGGAAATGTTCTGGTTAGTCTATATTGGTAGACTCCAGGAGGGATGTAGACACTATTGCTCTACATCCTGTTCCTATCCAACCAGCACAAGCTCTGCTTGTATTAATAGGACCTCAGAGGGTCAATGTACCAAGATGTTAGGAGGAGTATAGATCCTTATTGGTATTGGACCAATTGAATCTATGACATATCAAAAGAGACGGTACGGAAGGTGAGCAAAAGAAATGATTGAAGGAGAAAGTGGTGATCCTGCTGTTGGTTTAGAGTCGAGAAGGTCACGAATTACAACACCGGGTATTCTCTGGGGGTCACCCTCACAGATACTGACCCAGCCCACCACCGTTTTGCTTCCAAGATCGGACGAGATCGGGCTCTGTCAGTGGGGTATGGTAGTAATTTCTCGGGCCTCCTTGTGGCCAACTCACCAATGAGAGTGCACCTGAATTGAGGGAGGGGAAAAAAGGTTTAGGGTGAGGGAGACAGAAATAATGGGCGGATCTGCTGTCTATGTTAGGCACAGGATAAACCTGTGGATCATGGATGAGAGTCCGCAGATGTATAAGGAGGAAAGGGAGGAAAGGAACAAAGAGAGAGAGGGGGAAGAGAGAAGAGGAGACTGAGTGAAAAGATGATGACAGATATCCTCTGGTATCAAATACAGAATTATCAAAATTGTCAGCAACTAGGTATAGGTCAGATTGACTGGCAATACATTCCGTGGTCACTTTGATTCAGAACAATATATAGATATCAAATTGGTATCACAACCAGAATGTCATCAAAAATTATATATGAATAAGAATAATTAAACATAGGCCAGATTAACTGGCAATACTGTGTATATTCCGTGATCACTCTGTTTGGAAAAATAAGTATTTATATTCTCCTCAGTGCTATTATTCTATATAGACCAGCATACACATAACAGTAATATTGTTGGTAATTCTGTTGAGTATAGTGGTTTTGATGCTGGGATTTAAAGAAAGCAAAAAGTAATAATGCCGAAGAAAAGAAGGAAAAACAACATTTTTAGAAGAAAAAAACAGAAAAAAAGAAATATTGAGAATTTCCTTTAAATGGTTATTCTGGGTATGACAATCATAGTCCAGATCCCTGGACTGCCCTGCTCAGGGCCAAGAAAAAAAATATATATAAAAGGTAATAACAATAACAAATCATCACGTATTGCTGAATTGCTGTGTAGGTATAGAAATTCCCAGAAAATTGATAGAAAAAGTGTACCGGTCCCTGCCCAGGTCCCTGGGTCAGTTACTAAATAACAGGATGCAATATGTACTCCTCAGGTCCTTAGTTCATGTTGAAATTATTCATACAGGAATACTGGAATAGGTCATGCTGGAACTAGGATAGGACATGCTGGAATACGGGGGTCCAGCATGTCCTATCCTAGTTCCAGCATGACCTATTCCAGTATTCCTGTATGAATAATTTCAACATGAACTAAGGACCTGAGGAGTACATATTGCATCCTGTTATTTAGTAACTGACCCAGGGACCTGGGCAGGGACCGGTACACTTTTTCTATCAATTTTCTGGGAATTTCTATACCTACACAGCAATTCAGCAATACGTGATGATTTGTTATTTTTATTACCTTTTATATATATTTTATTCTTGGCCCTGAGCAGGGCAGTCCAAGGATCTGGACTATGATTGTCATACCCAGAATAACCATTTAAAGGAAATTCTCAATATTTCTTTTTTTCTGTTTTTTTTCTTCTAAAAATGTTGTTTTTCCTTCTTTTCTTCGGCATTATTACTTTTTGCTCTCTTTAAATCCCAGCATCAAAACCACTATACTCAACAGAATTACCAACAATATTACTGTTATGTTTATGCTGGTCTATATAGAATAATAGCACTTAGGAGAATACAAATACTTATTTTTCCAAACAGAGTGATCACGGAATATACACAGTATTGCCAGTTAATCTGGCCTATGTTCAAATTATTCTTATTCATATATATTTTTTTGATGACATTCTGGTTGTGATACCAATTTGATATCTATATATTGTTCTGAATCAAAGTGACCACGGAATGTATTGCCAGTCAATCTGACCTATACCTAGTTGCTGACAATTTTGATAATTCTGTATTTGATACCAGAGGATATCTGTCATCATCTTTTCACTCAGTCTCCTCTTCTCTCTTCCCCCTCTCTCTCTTTGTTCCTTTCCTCCCTTTCCTCCTTATACATCTGCGGACTCTCATCCATGATCCACAGGTTTATCCTGTGCCTAACATAGACAGCAGATCCGCCAATTATTTCTGTCTCCCTCACCCTAAACCTTTTTTCCCCTCCCTCAATTCAGGTGCACTCTCATTGGTGAGTCGGCCACAAGGAGGCCCGAGAAATTACTACCATACCCCACTGACAGAGCCCGATCTCGTCCGATCTTGGAAGCAAAACGGTGGTGGGCTGGGTCAGTATCTGTGAGGGTGACCCCCAGAGAATACCCGGTGTTGTAATTCGTGACCTTCTCGACTCTAAACCAACAGCAGGATCACCACTTTCTCCTTCAATCATTTCTTTTGCTCACCTTCCGTACCGTCTCTTTTGATATGTCATAGATTCAATTGGTCCAATACCAATAAGGATCTATACTCCTCCTAACATCTTGGTACATTGACCCTCTGAGGTCCTATTAATACATGCAGAGCTTGTGCTGGTTGGATAGGAACAGGATGTAGAGCAATAGTGTCTACATCCCTCCTGGAGTCTACCAATATAGACTAACCAGAACATTTCCAATTTTCTTTAAAGATTGTAACACTGGTTGTGGCCTATACACACCCCAACCTGTACAGTTTGATCAGTCACATCAACAGATATGGCATCTTTCAGAGAAGCTGGTGGGCTGAATCATAATTGTATGTAGCAATACAGAATTAATTGTGGTGGATAACACAAGTGTGGATTTTTTCTTAGAATAATTAAAAATAAAAGTTATGTCTTAATATCTTCATATTAACATATACATAAAAAAAGAGTGCACCCACACAAGAGTCTTCTGTATTTTCCTCTTTTCCTAGTTTGTTTCTGACTCTGGGTGCACCACCAGACCCTTTAATTACAACACGAATCATACGTGTATATTAGATGTTATACTGGTACTGTAGTATTATTATTATTATGAATTATCTCTTGGAACCTTCAGAATACTGGTGTGGAATCACGTCTACTTTGTGAGAGACTTCCTGTAGGTGGCAGCCTCGGACTTAGCAAATTGCTGTGTCCCTAAAAGGACAGTGGCATCAGATCAGTCCCATGCAGAGCAGCTACAAGAGTAAGAGGTGGAAGTGGACACAAATTGCTAGTAACTATCTTAATTGGATTTAAATCTACTCCCCGGATTCTAGGTTTCATCTAGCTTCGAGGTATGAAGTATCATCTGAGTGTCACTCAGTTACACCACTATAACTATTGGCAGTGATGAGTGAATATTTTGCAGCACTGCATTGCTTCTAAATGTTTCCCACAAGGACATCCTTTACACTACCACCACCAGCATCAGATGCAACAGCTGCCATGACTCTGTCCACATCCCAATCCTCCCCAAGACATGCAACACCAGGAACCAAGATGAAATCATTCAGACTAGGCAACGTTTTCCTAATTATTCAGTGTTTGTGCTAGGTAATTTCTCAGCCACATGCGTTTTTACGTTTTGTCCAGCTTGGACTGCCCGCTACAATCATGCTTCTTTGTAAAGCACACATCAATGGCCCTCATTCCGAGTTGTTCGCTCGCAAGCTGCTTTTAGCAGCATTGCACACGCTAAGCCGCCGCCCTCTGGGAGTGTATTTTAGCTTAGCAAAATTGCAAACGAAAGATTCTCAAAATTGCGAATAGAAATTTCTTTGCAGTTTCTGATAGCTCGACACTTACTCTGCCACTGCGATCAGTTCAGTCAGTTTCGTTCCTGGTTTGACGTCACAAACACACCCAGCGTTCGCCCAGACACCTCCGTTTCTCCAGCCACTCCCGCGTTTTTCCCAGAAACAGCAGCGTTTTTTCACACACTCCCATAAAACGGCCAGTTTCCGCCCAGAAACACCCACTTCCTGTCAATCACATTACGATCACCAGAACGAAGAAAAAACCTTGTTATGCCGTGAGTAAAATACCAAACTTCTTAGCAAATTTACTTGGCGCAGTCGCAGTGCGAACATTGCGCATGCGCAATTAGCGGAAAATCGCAGCGATGCGAAGAAAATTACCGAGCGAACAACTCGGAATGACCACCCATGTCTGCTGACTGTTGTCAGTAAATCTAGTGTTTCAAGGCGGTTTAAAACTTACAGCCAAAAGGATATGTGTCAATGAAATGGAAAATGCATCACGAACGGACAAATTGCTATTTCCCCTGATAAAAAAAGCCACGACTTGCAAAGAGGCTTATCAGCTGGCGATAAATTGATTGAGTCTTCAGCAGTGCAGATCAGACTTGCGTTCCTGATGGTTTGCATATAACGCCGATCTTGAGAGATGTGCGCAATGCGCGGATCTATGTGTGCGAGATCACACTCAGTGCCCCCAAGCCGCTGCAGGTCACCATTTGTGGGTCGCATGAAAGTGACGACAGTGAGCGTTTTGACAAAACAGGGGTGTCACCCTCGTTTTGTAGGCGTGCTGAAGCCAGGGTCTGCACCTTCTAACACTGATTTCTAGGCCCAGCAGCGTGAAAACACCTGCCATCCTGGGAGTTACTCAGATGCCCGATGCTTATGCAGATGATTTGACGCTGCGCCCAGCGGATCACAGAAGCCAGCAGCAGGCGTCTATTTGAACAGGATAACATTAATAGTCGTCACACTAGGCTGTTTTAGCACAGCGCCCTACCCGATTTTTAAAGGGCAAAATGCACCCTGCTAAAACAGCCTGCCTCCGCCGCGTGAATAGATATTGTGCTCATTAAAAGGAGAGCTTGGGGGAAGCCCAGCACCTTTTGTAGGTGGCGCCGGTCTGCCGCACCCCCTCCCTGGCCAATTGTGCCACCTTTTCATGCTTCACCGGCACTTCAGCGCCCTGCCCTCCACAAACCCAGGGGGGGGGGGGGGGGGGACACTAATTAACACACGTTCACAGTAGCAGAATCAGCCAGTTAGTTCTGAAATCTGCAGGTTGTGGTTGGGTGTCAATTGGAACCCATGCAGGGCAAAAAGAAAGAAAACAAAAGTTTTGATCACTTAAAACACATTACATACGCTGCTGGGAACTGGGACAAAAAAAATCATTCCACTGGGAAAAAAATTATTTAATTTCCGGTTTCTGAAATGGAAGTTTAGACCACTGATGATAGCCTAGAGTGGCATATATTAAATAGTTGTGAGTGGACTATCCCTTACGCTCTATAATGGAGAACCATAAGTGCAACAAATCTGTCCAATAAGTTTATCCAACTTACCACTACATCTAGGTACAAACTGTTATACTGACTAATAACGTGAGCTGCACACTGGATGTGATCCAGGAACAAGTAGCATAAAACTAAATGCTTCATTAATAAACACAGCATAATACTCACATCATGGATAAACATTAGAAATTCAAAATACTTTTTTGCAATTAAAAATACATAAAATGTGGAAGAATAAGCAAAGCATCACAAAATAATGTATTTATTTTATTTATAATTGATAAACCTGAAAATAAAGCATAAAATAACATACAGAGCTCTCTATCACCCTGCTTGCTACGCGTTTCACAGCATCCAGCCTCTTCTTCAGGCAATGGAGAATGAATGAGCAAAATGTTGATGTGAGGTAGGCCTGATTGCTTGTGTAGTACAGACAAAGCTTTTTTAATTTATTTTGTATTTATTTTCTATATAAAGCATTTTGATAGGCCCACACAGTCACAGACTTTAGTTTTCTTTGCAGATGGTGTGTGCCTGAGCAGAAAGCACACGACAACAACTCAAACATCATTATTCCCGCTCCTCTCTGCTACCATTTGCTCATACAGTGTATCCGGAAAGTATTCACAGCGCTTCACTTTTTCCACATTTTGTTATGTTACAGCCATATTACAAAATGGAATAAATTAATTTTTTCCCCTCAAAATTCTACACACAATGGTAGTCATTCCGAGTTTTCGCTCGCTGCCGATTTTCGCAGTGCAGCGATCAAGTGAAAAAATGACAAAAATGCGCATGCGCATGGTACGCAGCGCGCATGCGCTAAGTACTTTCACACAAAACTTTGTAGATTTACACAGGCTCGAGCGACGTTTTTTCATCGCTCGAGTGATCGGAGTGTGATTGACAGGAAAGGGGCGTTTCTGGGTGGTAACTGAGCGTTTTCCGTGAGTGTGCTAAAAAACGCAGGCGTGCCAGGTAAAAACGCAAGAGTGGCTGGAGAAACGGGGGAGTGGCTGGCACGCTAAAGCTGCGCTGGTCGTGAGTTACTCCTGAAGTGCAAAGGCATCGCCACTGTGCGATGCCTTTGCACTTCTGTGAGGGGGGCCGGACTGATATGCAGGGCGGACTAGCCCTGTGCTGGGCGTCCCTCCGCATGTCAGGAAAGATGATCGTAGCTGTGCTAAATTTAGCACAGCTACGATCAACTCGGAATGACCCCCATTGTGCGATGTGGACTACTTACAGTATGACCTGATCGCTGCTGTGCGTTTTCGCACAGCGGGTGATTAACGAACTACTGTGCATGCGTATGCACCGCAATGCGCAGGCGCGTTGCCAAACAGCGACAGGATGGTGTCAAAATTTCGATCACACAGCCGATCTCAGGCTGACTGACAGGAAGAGGACGTTTGTGGGTGGTAACTGGACGTTTTCTGGGAGTGTCTGGAAAAACGCAGGCATTCCCAAGCATTTTCAGGGAGGGTGTGTGACGTCAGCTCCGGCACCGAACAGTCTGATTTCTTTGCACTGTAGGAGTAAGTATTGAGCTATACACACACTGCACAGAATGGGAAAAACATTAGATGGTGAGTGTGATGCGAATGGTTTTGCAGCTGTCCGCTGACTGACGGGAATTTTCGCACACCGTACACATGCAATCGCACACTTGCACGGGGCTAATTTTCACTCTCCCTGGGTGGCGACTATCTGATCTCAGGAACAGTGTAATTTGCAGCACAGCCCTACATGCCCAGATTACTTCTGCCAGGGTTGTTTAAATGAGTACTGTATTTCTGGATAGGCTGCCATTTATAGCTACAACCAGTTTTGGCGATTGGGGAAATTATTCCCCTTTTACGTAACAGCCAGAGCGCCAGGTCACCGCCGTAAAGCCAAGTTGCTGACATATTGGAGTAAGCTGTTCTCCCCCAGCAGTTTCACATAACCAAGTTACGCCGGTTACCGTCTCCATGTCCATATGAACAAAGTGCACCCTCAACTACCCCTTTCACAGTTTCCACTCATAAGTGGTAAATGGGGTCACAATCTGCAGACTATATAACACATAGCTGCTGTGCAGGGCCTAATATGTGATTGAGGCACAAAGGCTTTTTTCAGGGTTTGAATGACATTGCTACAGTTGCAAACATCAAATGGGTCATAGGGAAGGTTCCCTACCCTGGGAAGGAATGACAAGGCGTTAGAGACATGCAGACTAAGTGTGGGATACAGTTTCACTCAAACTCCAGGCTACTGAATAAAGCGGACAACTTGACATTAACCCTTCTCATGCAGGTAGCACACTGCGAAAAATGAGGAGTTTCTATGGGCAGAGTGTGGAAACACCAACGTGTGCCTAGCTTCAGGTCTTTGTGATCTAGTGTAACAGCGGCAGAATATTACTGGTCATCTAGGTGACGTTCCAATGAATGACGATGGTATAAGCCTATGCTTTACAGTAAGACCTTTTCATTCATTTATAGCGTTAAGGCTATAAAGACAGCCAAACCGATGTACACTTGAATTGCTCCGTCGGGTGCCATCTAGTGCCCCCTGGCACGCAATACGCTTGAAACCCCCCCATATAGATGAGGAGCAGCATTGGCTTTTTATTATGTAGGGTGAAAGGGTAAATCCGCTCAAAAAATACAATTTGCCCAGTTTAAAAAACAAACAAACCCTATGGTACTAAGGTTCTACAAATCCTAGTACTTAAAGGGCTTCTGCCTGAAATCGCCTGCTGAAAACTCAGAAACATAAGAACAATCCAACAGCAGGGTTAGGCACAGCTCACTTGCATTACCAGGCAGGGCTTCCTATTGCCAAATGACTGTACATTTGGGGTAGGGGGGTATCAAGCCTTCCAAAGAGTGGTGAAGTTGCCCATAGCAACCAACCAACTTCTACTTATCATGTTATAGAACGTACTTGATAAACATGAACAATAAGCTGACTGATTGCTGTGGGCAGCTTCTCCGCTTCCTCACTCTTTAGATGGCGTGATACATCTCCCCTTAGTCTCAGTCATAGCAAAGCACAATTTTTTTGTTTTTTACAATAATTCAGCTTATGCGCACAATTTTAGCCCTAGCTTATATCATTTTACTACTTACATCCATGTACATGAAGTTAGATACTCTGATTACAGGAACCTTGCTATGCCCTGGCACCAAGTCCAAAGTATACATTAATCAGAGATGCACAAACAAGAATACACCTAAAAATAGGCCCTCATTCCGAGTTGATCGCACGTAGCAACTTTTTGCTGCTCGTGCGATCAACTTGACGCCGCCTATGCGGGAGTGTATTTTAGCATAGCAGGGCTGTGATCGCTTGTGTAGCCCTGCTATGCTAAAAAAGTTTCCTGCAAAACAAGACCAGGGTCAGACTTACTTACCCTGTGCGATGGATCCAGCGACGGGATTGACATCAGACATCCGCCCTCCAAACGCCTGCGTTCAGATCTCCACGCCCCGGAACGCCTCCCCGGCGTCAGTCTTCTTTTTATCGCCGCTGCGATCACTTTCAGCACTGGCAGCGTCGCTGCCCGGCGATGACCGTCGCCAGGCAAAGACGCGCGTGCGCATTGCGGGCACCGCGCTGCCGCAGTCCCGACCCGTTCACATTGCAGCGAAGAACCGCTGCGTGCGAGCGGGTCGGAATGACCCCCATAGTCAAGTGTGCCTGGGAGTTGCTGAGAGGGACCCAATACATAGACAAGAAGGACAACTTTCCAGCGCTGCACCTACTACACCTAGTGTATATGTCACTAATGTACTGCTGGCCCAGAATCAGTACGCGTGAATGATATAATGCAGTGGTTCTCAAACTCGGTCCTCGGGGGCACACACAGTGCATGTTTTGCAGGTAACCCAGCAGGTGCACAGGTGTATTAATTACTCACTGACACATTTTAAAAGGTCCACAGGTGGAGCTCATTATTTCACTTGCGATTCTGTGAGGAGACCTGCAAAACATGCACTGTGTGGGCCCCCGAGGACCGAGTTTGAGAACCTCTGATATAATACATGCAAACATGGTACCAGATAAGGTTCTAATAAAAGTTATTTAATGATGCCATACAGTAAGCAGCATTAAAAGCCCTAGAAAATTCACAAAAGGAAGATGGGGGAAATTGTGCTAAAGAGTTTCGATATCCAGATCAATGTGGACATTGGATAGTGTAAACTACCAGGACCGCTGTGAGCAGGGCTGAAGGTTCAGAATGATCAGAGGGTTGGACGCGATCATAAACGTGGTAGTATACACAGAACTGACCAGTGTTTCGTAGTAGTATACATAGCTGACATACATAAGAAGGAACGACAATGGGGGTAATTCCAAGTTGATCGCAGCAGGAAATTTTTTAGCAGCTGGGCAAAACCATGTGCACTGCAGGGGAGGCAGATGTAACATGTGCAGAGAGAGAGAGAGATTTGGGTGTGGTGAGTTCAATCTGCAATCTAAATTGCAGTGTAAAAATAAAGCAGCCAGTATTTACCCTGCACAGAAACAATATAACCCAACCAAATCTAACTCTCTCTGCAAATGTTATATCTGCCTCCCCTGCAGTGCACATGGTTTTGCCCAACTGCTAAAAAATTTCCTGCTGCGATCAACTTGGAATTACCCCCAATGAGCGAACAGGAAAGATGGGGTTGTGATGATAGGGAAGGAGACTTGAGAAAATGGTGGGGGAAGAAGGAGTGATGGGAGTGCGGTGACAGTGGGGAAAGGTTCTGGATCTGGGTGGACACAAAGAGGGTCATTCCGAGTTGTTCGCTTGCTAGCAGTTTTTAGCAGCCGTGCAAACGCATAGTCGCCGCCCACGGGGGAGTGTATTTTCGCTTTGCAGGAGTGCGAACGCTTGTGCAGCAGAGCGCCTGCAAAATCATTTTGTGCAAAACAAGACCAGCCCTGTAGTTACTTATCCTGTGCGATGATTGCTGCGACGAGTGACACGGTAATGACGTCAGACACCCGCCCAGCAAACACCCGGCCACGCCTGCGTTTTTCCAAACACTCCCAGAAAACGGTCGGTTGACACCCAGAAACTCCCTCTTCCTGTCAATCTCCTTGCGACCGCCAGTGCGACTGAAAGTTTCGCTAGAACCTGTGCAAAACCACGATGCTCGATGTACCTGTACGTCGCGCGTGCGCATTGCGGTGCATGCGCATATTTGCCGGTTTTTTTAACTGATCACTGCTCTGCGAAAAACGGCAGCGAGCAATCAACTCCGAATGACCCCCAAAGGCGGTATTCAAATGAAAGATCATGCCCAATCTACTTTCTAAAGTGATCCCTGTTATCAAGCATATCGCGCCCATAGTAATCAGGTTTAGCTGCGTAACGGATTGGGTGCCTTTGATACCGCGGGGTAGCGAGCTGAAATGATTATACTACGCCCGTCAGCAAAAACAGAATGGGTGTGGAAGGGGGTGAATAGAATTAAATAGCGCTCATAAAATGGGTTCCGGCAACATTTTGATCCAGTGTCGGGATTCTGACTGCCGAGATCCGGACAGCCAGCATCTTGACTGCATCCCTAGAGAATCCCCCAGTAACAGAACCGGTGATGCATATATTCAGAGCACCAGCAGTAGCCAACAGTACAACGATGACCCTGACAGTAAAGGCAGCTAAGTACTCAAGGCTCCTGTAAATGAGCACTAAAATGAATTAGGACTTAATGGTTTGTTGAAAAGGCTATTCGGGGTCTTCCTTGTGCCTCCTGCCACATTGCAATGAAGACGCCCAATCGGGGCTTGGGTGCCGGCCAGATACACAATCTGTCCACTCCTGGGTTGGGGAGAGTATTGCTTTATGTTACATGAGTCCCAACGCGTTTCGGAACTATCTTTTGAAAACAAAAACATATATTTAAAATATTGAAAACTATTGCTTGACTTAACTATATCTACAATAATATTCATTATAATGTTTTTTTGTGTGTTTAAGCAATCATAAAGACAAGGACAAGATTGTGGAGCCATGCCGTGTCTTTGGGGCCCTTCCCTGGCTGAGCTCAGCTACTTCTTCCAATGTCTTTGTATACAGCATGTAAAACCATAGAGTGCACTGGCCGTTGTTGTGCGGTACTCAACTGTCACTCATAAATGATGGATCACTGTCAGTTGGAGCTAATGTCAAATTTTGGAGATGAAGATTTAAACGATGAAATCCTCCTTTTTACTGTTGGCTTCAAAGCAACGGCAACTTTATCGGTATTATCACTGGAATAACACATCTGAAAGTAATCACTGGTTTGTCTCACTAGCAGGGAGAGGGTTA
>NW_026970235.1:146084-361560 GCF_028390025.1 Pseudophryne corroboree | reverse complement strand
TGGGGGGGATTATAGGACACTCAGTGGCAGCTGCCTCAGGGACCAGGTATTGGGGTGTGTATGGGGGGATTATAGGACACTCAGAGGCAGCTGTCTCAGGGACCAGGTATTGGGGTGTGTAAGGGGTGATTATAGGACACTCAGAGGCAGCTGCCTCAGGGACCAGGTATTGGGGTGTGTATGTGGAGATTATAGGACACTCAGAGGCAGCTGTCTCAGGGACCAGGTATTGGGATGTGTATGGGGGTATTATAGGACACTCAGAGGCAGCTGCGTCAGGGACCAGGTATTGGGGTGTGTATGGGGGGATTATAGGACACTCAGAAGCAGCTGTCTTAGGGACCAGGTATTGGGGTGTGTATGGGGGGATTAAAGGACACTCAGAGGCAGCTGTCTCAGGGACCAGGTATTTGGGTGTGTATGGGGGATTATAGGACACTCAGAGGCAGCTGTCTCAGGGACCAGGTATTGGGGTGAGTATGGGGGGATTATAGGACACTCAGAGGCAGCTGTCTCAGGGACCAGGTATTGGGGTGTGTATGGGGGGATTATAGGACACTCAGAGGCAGCTGTCTCAGGGACCAGGTATTGGGGTGTGTATGGGGGGATAATAGGACACTCAGAGGCAGCTGTCTCAGGACCAGGTATTGGGGTGTGTATGGGGGGATTATAGGACACTCAGAGGCAGATGTCTCAGGGACCAGGTATTGGGGTGTGTATGGGGGGATTATAGGACACTCAGAGGCAGCTGTCTCAGGACCAGGTATTGGGGTGTGTATGGGGGGATTATAGGACACTCAGAGGCAGCTGATTTAGGGACCAGGTATTGGGGTGTGTATGGGGGGATAATAGGACACTCAGAGGCAGCTGCCTCAGGGACCAGGTATTGGGGTGTGTATGGGGGGATTATAGGACACCCAGAGGCAGCTGTCTCAGGGACCAGGTATTGGGGTGTGTATGGGGGGATTATAGAACACTCAGAGGCAGCTGTCTCAGGGACCAGGTATTGGGGTGTGTAAGGGGTGATTATAGGACACTCAGAGGCAGCTGTCTCAGGGACCAGGTATTGGGATGTGTATGGGGGATTATAGGACACTCAGAGGCAGCTGTCTCAGGGACCAGGTATTGGGGTGTGTAAGGGGTGATTATAGGACACTCAGAGGCAGCTGTCTCAGGGACCAGGTATTGGGGTGTGTAAGGGGTGATTATAGGACACTCAGAGGCAGCTGTCTCAGGGACCAGGTATTGGGGTGTGTAAGGGGTGATTATAGGACACTCAGAGGCAGCTGTCTCAGGGACCAGGTATTGGGGTGTGTATGGGGGGATTATAGGACACTCAGAGGCAGCTGTCTCAGGGACCAGGTGTTGGGGTGTGTATGGGGGATTATAGGACACTCAGAGGCAGCTGTCTCAGGGACCAGGTATTGGGGTGTGTATGGGGAGTTATAGGACACTCAGAGGCAGCTGCCTCAGGGACCAGGTATTGGGGTGTGTATGGGGGGATTATAGGACACTCAGAGGCAGCTGTCTCAGGGACCAGGTATTGGGGTGTGTATGGGGGGATTATAGGACACTCAGAGGCAGCTGCCTCAGGGACGAGGTATTGGGGTGTGTATGGGGGGATTATAGGACACTCAGAGGCAGCTGCCTCAGGGACCAGGTATTGGGGTGTGTATGGGGGGATTATAGGACACTCAGAGGCAGCTGCCTCAGGGACCAGGTATTGGGGTGTGTATGGGGGGATTATATGACACTCAGAGGCAGCTGTCTCAGGGACCAGGTATTGGGGTGTGTATGGGGGGATTATAGGACACTCAGAGGCAGCTGTGTCAGGGACCAGGTATTGGGGTGTGTATGGGGGGATTATAGGACACTCAGAGGCAGCTGTCTCAGGGACCAGGTATTGGGGTGTGTATGGGGAGTTATAGGACACTCAGAGGCAGCTGCCTCAGGGACCAGGTATTGGGGTGTGTATGGGGGGATTATAGGACACTCAGAGGCAGCTGTCTCAGGGACCAGGTATTGGGGTGTGTATGGGGGGATTATAGGACACTCAGAAGCAGCTGTCTCAGGGACCAGGTGTTGGGGTGTGTATGGTGGATTATAGGACACCCAGAGGCAGCTATCTCAGGGACCAGGTATTGGGGTGTGTATGGGGGGATAATAGGACACTCAGAGGCAGCTGCCTCAGGGACCAGGTATTGGGGTGTGTATGGGGAGTTATAGGACACTCAGAGGCAGCTGCCTCAGGGACCAGGTATTGGGGTGTGTATGGGGGGATTATAGGACACTCAGAGGCAGCTGTCTCAGGGACCAGGTATTGGGGTGTGTAAGGGGTGATTATAGGACACTCAGAGGCAGCTGTCTCAGGGACCAGGTATTGGGGTGTGTATGGGGGATTATAGGACACTCAGAGGCAGCTGTCTCAGGGACCAGGTATTGGGGTGTGTAAGGGGTAATTATAGGACACTCAGAGGCAGCTGTCTCAGGGACCAGGTATTGGGGTGTGTAAGGGGTGATTATAGGACACTCAGAGGCAGCTGTCTCAGGGACCAGGTATTGGGGTGTGTATGGGGTGATTATAGGACACTCAGAGGCAGCTGTCTCAGGGACCAGGTATTGGGGTGTGTAAGGGGTGACTATAGGACACTCAGAGGCAGCTGTCTCAGGGACCAGGTGTTGGGGTGTGTATGGGGGATTATAGGACACTCAGAGGCAGCTGTCTCAGGGACCAGGTATTGGGGTGTGTATGGGGAGTTATAGGACACTCAGAGGCAGCTGCCTCAGGGACCAGGTATTGGGGTGTGTATGGGGGGATTATAGGACACTCAGAGGCAGCTGTCTCAGGGACCAGGTATTGGGGTGTGTATGGGGGGATTATAGGACACTCAGAGGCAGCTGCCTCAGGGACGAGGTATTGGGGTGTGTATGGGGGGATTATAGGACACTCAGAGGCAGCTGCCTCAGGGACCAGGTATTGGGGTGTGTATGGGGGGATTATAGGACACTCAGAGGCAGCTGCCTCAGGGACCAGGTATTGGGGTGTGTATTGGGGGATAATATGACACTCAGAGGCAGCTGTCTCAGGGACCAGGTATTGGGGTGTGTATGGGGGGATTATAGGACACTCAGAGGCAGCTGTTTTAGGGACCAGGTATTGGGGTGTGTATGGGGGGATTATAGGACACTCAGAGGCAGCTGTCTCAGGGACCAGGTATTGGGGTGTGTATGGGGAGTTATAGGACACTCAGAGGCAGCTGCCTCAGGGACCAGGTATTGGGGTGTGTATGGGGGATTATAGGACACTCAGAGGCAGCTGTCTCAGGGACCAGGTATTGGGGTGTGTATGGGGGGATTATAGGACACTCAGAAGCAGCTGTCTCAGGGACCAGGTGTTGGGGTGTGTATGGGGGATTATAGGACACTCAGAGGCAGCTGTCTCAGGGACCAGGTATTGGGGTGTGTAAGGGGTGATTATAGGACACTCAGAGGCAGCTGTCTCAGGGACCAGGTATTGGGGTGTGTAAGGGGTGATTATAGGACACTCAGAGGCAGCTGTCTCAGGGACCAGGTATTGGGGTGTGTATGGGGGGATTATAGGACACTCAGGGCAGCTGTCTCAGGGACCAGGTATTGGGGTGTGTATGGGGGGATTATAGGACACACAGAGGCAGCTGTCTCAGGACCAGGTATTGGGGTGTGTATGGGGGGATTATAGGACACTCAGAGGCAGATGTCTCAGGGACCATGTATTGGGGTGTGTATGGGGGGATTATAGGACACTCAGAGGCAGCTGCCTCAGGGACCAGGTATTGGGGTGTGTATGGGGGGATTATAGGACACTCAGAGGCAGCTGTCTCAGGGACCAGGTATTGGGGTGTGTATGGGGGGATTATAGGACACTCAGAGGCAGCTGTCTCAGGGACCAGGTATTGGGTGTGTATGGGGGGATTATAGGACACTCAGAGGCAGCTGTCTCAGGACCAGGTATTGGGGTGTGTATGGGGGGATTATAGGACACTCAGAGGCAGATGTCTCAGGGACCAGGTATTGGGATGTGTATGGGGGGATTATAGGACACTCAGAGGCAGCTGCCTCAGGGACCAGGTATTGGGGTGTGTATGGGGGGATTATAGGACACTCAGAGGCAGCTGTCTCAGGACCAGGTATTGGGGTGTGTATGGGGGGATTATAGGACACTCAGAGGCAGATGTCTCAGGGACCATGTATTGGGGTGTGTATGGGGGGATTATAGGACACTCAGAGGCAGCTGTCTCAGGGACCAGGTATTGGGGTGTGTAAGGGGTGTTTATAGGACACTCAGAGGCAGCTGTCTCAGGGACCATGTATTGGGGTGTGTATGGGGGATTATAGGACACTCAGAGGCAGCTGCCTCAGGGACCAGGTATTGGGGTGTGTATGGGGGGATTATAGGACACTCAGAGGCAGCTGTCTCAGGGACCAGGTATTGGGGTGTGTATGGGGGGATTATAGGACACTCAGAGGCAGCTGTCTCAGGGACCAGGTATTGGGTGTGTATGGGGGGATTATAGGACACTCAGAGGCAGCTGTCTCAGGACCAGGTATTGGGGTGTGTATGGGGGGATTATAGGACACTCAGAGGCAGATGTCTCAGGGACCAGGTATTGGGATGTGTATGGGGGGATTATAGGACACTCAGAGGCAGCTGCCTCAGGGACCAGGTATTGGGGTGTGTATGGGGGGGATTATAGGACACTCAGAGGCAGCTGTCTCAGGACCAGGTATTGGGGTGTGTATGGGGGGATTATAGGACACTCAGAGGCAGATGTCTCAGGGACCATGTATTGGGGTGTGTATGGGGGTATTATAGGACACTCAGAGGCAGCTGTCTCAGGGACCAGGTATTGGGGTGTGTATGGGGGGATTATAGGACACTCAGAGGCAGCTGTCTCAGGGACCAGGTGTTGGGGTGTGTATGGGGGGATTATAGGACATTTAGAGGCAGCTGTCTCAGGGACCAGGTATTGGGGTGTGTATGGGTGGATTATAGGACACTCAGAGGCAGCTGTCTCAGGGACCAGGTATTGGGGTGTGTATGGGGGGATAAAAGGACACTCAGAGGCAGCTGTCTCAGGGACCAGGTATTGGGGTGTGTATGGGGGGATAATAGGACACTCAGAGGCAGCTGCTTCAGGGACCAGGTATTGGGGTGTGTATGGGGGGATTATAGGACACTCAGAGGCAGCTGTCTCAGGGACCAGGTATTGGGGTGTGTATGGGGAGTTATAGGACACTCAGAGGCAGCTGCCTCAGGGATCAGGTATTGGGGTGTGTATGGGGGGATTATAGGACACTCAGAGGCAGCTGTCTCAGGGACCAGGTATTGGGGTGTGTAAGGGGTGATTATAGGACACTCAGAGGCAGCTGTCTCAGGGACCAGGTGTTTGGGTGTGTATGGGGGATTATAGGACACTCAGAGGCAGCTGTCTCAGGGACCAGGTATTGGGGTGTGTAAGGGGTGATTATAGGACACTCAGAGGCAGCTGTCTCAGGGACCAGGTATTGGGGTGTGTAAGGGGTGATTATAGGACACTCAGAGGCAGCTGTCTCAGGGACCAGGTATTGGGGTGTGTAAGGGGTGATTATAGGACACTCAGAGGCAGCTGTCTCAGGGACCAGGTATTGGGGTGTGTAAGGGGTGATTATAGGACACTCAGAGGCAGCTGTCTTAGGGACCAGGTATTGGGGTGTGTAAGGGGTGATTATAGGACACTCAGAGGCAGCTGTCTCAGGGACCAGGTATTGGGGTGTGTATGGGGGGATTATAGGACATTTAGAGGCAGCTGTCTCAGGGACCAGGTATTGGGGTGTGTATAGGGAGATATAGGACACTCAGAGGCAGCTGCCTCAGGGACCAGGTATTGGGGTGTGTATTGGGGGATTATAGGACACTCAGAGGCAGCTGCGTCAGGGACCAGGTATTGGGGTGTGTATGGGGGGATTATAGGACACTCAGAAGCAGCTGTCTCAGGGACAAGGTATTGGGGTGTGTATGGGGGGATTATAGGACACTCAGAGGCAGCTGTCTCAGGGACCAGGTATTGGGGTGTGTAAGGGGTGATTATAGGACACTCAGAGGCAGCTGTCTCAGGGACCAGGTATTGGGGTGTGTATGGGGAGTTATAGGACACTCAGAGGCAGCTGCCTCAGGGACCAGGTATTGGGGTGTGTATGGGGGGATTATAGGACACTCAGAGGCAGCTGTCTCAGGGACCAGGTATTGGGGTGTGTATGGGGGGATTATAGGACACTCAGAGGCAGCTGTCTCAGGGACCAGATATTGGGGTGTGTATGGGGGGATTATAGGACACTCAGAGGCAGCTGTCTCAGGGACCAGGTATTGGGGTGTGTATGGGGGGATTATAGGACACTCAGAGGCAGCTGTCTCAGGGACCAGGTATTGGGGTGTGTATGGGGAGTTATAGGACACTCAGAGGCAGCTGCCTCAGGGACCAGGTATTGGGGTGTGTATGGGGGGATTATAGGACACTCAGAGGCAGCTGTCTCAGGGACCAGGTATTGGGGTGTGTATGGGGGGATTATAGGACACTCAGAGGCAGCTGCCTCAGGGACGAGGTATTGGGGTGTGTATGGGGGGATTATAGGACACTCAGAGGCAGCTGCCTCAGGGACCAGGTATTGGGGTGTGTATGGGGGGATTATAGGACACTCAGAGGCAGCTGCCTCAGGGACCAGGTATTGGGGTGTGTATGGGGGGATAAAAGGACACTCAGAGGCAGCTGTCTCAGGGACCAGGTATTGGGGTGTGTATGGGGGGATAATAGGACACTCAGAGGCAGCTGCTTCAGGGACCAGGTATTGGGGTGTGTATGGGGGGATTATAGGACACTCAGAGGCAGCTGTCTCAGGGACCAGGTATTGGGGTGTGTATGGGGAGTTATAGGACACTCAGAGGCAGCTGCCTCAGGGACCAGGTATTGGGGTGTGTATGGGGGGATTATAGGACACTCAGAGGCAGCTGTCTCAGGGACCAGGTATTGGGGTGTGTAAGGGGTGATTATAGGACACTCAGAGGCAGCTGTCTCAGGGACCAGGTGTTGGGGTGTGTATGGGGGATTATAGGACACTCAGAGGCAGCTGTCTCAGGGACCAGGTATTGGGGTGTGTAAGGGGTGATTATAGGACACTCAGAGGCAGCTGTCTCAGGGACCAGGTATTGGGGTGTGTAAGGGGTGATTATAGGACACTCAGAGGCAGCTGTCTCAGGGACCAGGTATTGGGGTGTGTAAGGGGTGATTATAGGACACTCAGAGGCAGCTGTCTCAGGGACCAGGTATTGGGGTGTGTATGGGGGGATTATAGGACATTTAGAGGCAGCTGTCTCAGGGACCAGGTGTTGGGGTGTGTATGGGGGATTATAGGACACTCAGAGGCAGCTGTCTCAGGGACCAGGTATTGGGGTGTGTATGGGGGGATTATAGGACACTCAGAGGCAGCTGCCTCAGGGACCAGGTATTGGGGTGTGTAAGGGGTGATTATAGGACACTCAGAGGCAGCTGTCTCAGGGACCAGGTATTGGGGTGTATATGGGGAGTTATAGGACACTCAGAGGCAGCTGCCTCAGGGACCAGGTATTGGGGTGTGTATGGGGGGATTATAGGACACTCAGAGGCAGCTGTCTCAGGGACCAGGTATTGGGGTGTGTATGGGGGGATTATAGGACACTCAGAGGCAGCTGTCTCAGGGACCAGATATTGGGGTGTGTATGGGGGGATTATAGGACACTCAGAGGCAGCTGTCTCAGGGACCAGGTATTGGGGTGTGTATGGGGGGATTATAGGACACTCAGAGGCAGCTGTCTCAGGGACCAGATATTGGGGTGTGTATGGGGGGATTATAGGACACTCAGAGGCAGCTGTCTCAGGGACCAGGTATTGGGGTGTGTATGGGTGGATTATAGGACACTCAGAGGCAGCTGTCTCAGGGACCAGGTATTGGGGTGTGTATGGGGGGATTATAGGACACTCAGAGGCAGCTGTCTCAGGGACCAGGTATTGGGGTGTGTATGGGGGGGATTATAGGACACTCAGTGGCAGCTGCCTCAGGGACCAGGTATTTGGGTGTGTATGGGGGGATTATAGGACACTCAGAGGCAGCTGTCTCAGGGACCAGGTATTGGGGTGTGTATGGGGGGGATTATAGGACACTCAGTGGCAGCTGCCTCAGGGACCAGGTATTGGGGTGTGTATGGGGGGATTATAGGACACTCAGAGGCAGCTGTCTCAGGGACCAGGTATTGGGGTGTGTAAGGGGTGATTATAGGACACTCAGAGGCAGCTGCCTCAGGGACCAGGTATTGGGGTGTGTATGTGGAGATTATAGGACACTCAGAGGCAGCTGTCTCAGGGACCAGGTATTGGGATGTGTATGGGGGTATTATAGGACACTCAGAGGCAGCTGCGTCAGGGACCAGGTATTGGGGTGTGTATGGGGGGATTATAGGACACTCAGAAGCAGCTGTCTCAGGGACCAGGTATTGGGGTGTGTATGGGGGGATTAAAGGACACTCAGAGGCAGCTGTCTCAGGGACCAGGTATTGGGGTGTGTATGGGGGATTATAGGACACTCAGAGGCAGCTGTCTCAGGGACCAGGTATTGGGGTGAGTATGGGGGGATTATAGGACACTCAGAGGCAGCTGTCTCAGGGACCAGGTATTGGGGTGTGTATGGGGGGATTATAGGACACTCAGAGGCAGCTGTCTCAGGGACCAGGTATTGGGGTGTGTATGGGGGGATAATAGGACACTCAGAGGCAGCTGTCTCAGGACCAGGTATTGGGGTGTGTATGGGGGGATTATAGGACACTCAGAGGCAGATGTCTCAGGGACCAGGTATTGGGGTGTGTATGGGGGGATTATAGGACACTCAGAGGCAGCTGTCTCAGGACCAGGTATTGGGGTGTGTATGGGGGGATTATAGGACACTCAGAGGCAGCTGATTTAGGGACCAGGTATTGGGGTGTGTATGGGGGGATAATAGGACACTCAGAGGCAGCTGCCTCAGGGACCAGGTATTGGGGTGTGTATGGGGGGATTATAGGACACCCAGAGGCAGCTGTCTCAGGGACCAGGTATTGGGGTGTGTATGGGGGGATTATAGAACACTCAGAGGCAGCTGTCTCAGGGACCAGGTATTGGGGTGTGTAAGGGGTGATTATAGGACACTCAGAGGCAGCTGTCTCAGGGACCAGGTATTGGGATGTGTATGGGGGATTATAGGACACTCAGAGGCAGCTGTCTCAGGGACCAGGTATTGGGGTGTGTAAGGGGTGATTATAGGACACTCAGAGGCAGCTGTCTCAGGGACCAGGTATTGGGGTGTGTATGGGGGGATTATAGGACATTTAGAGGCAGCTGTCTCAGGGACCAGGTGTTGGGGTGTGTATGGGGGATTATAGGACACTCAGAGGCAGCTGTCTCAGGGACCAGGTATTGGGGTGTGTATGGGGGGATTATAGGACACTCAGAGGCAGCTGCCTCAGGGACCAGGTATTGGGGTGTGTATTGGGGGATTATAGGACACTCAGAGGCAGCTGCGTCAGGGACCAGGTATTGGGGTGTGTATGGGGGGATTATAGGACACTCAGAGGCAGCTGTCTCAGGGACCAGGTATTGGGGTGTGTATGGGGGGATTATAGGACACTCAGAGGCAGCTGTCTCAGGGACCAGGTATTGGGGTGTGTAAGGGGTGATTATAGGACACTCAGAGGCAGCTGTCTCAGGGACCAGGTATTGGGGTGTGTATGGGGGGATTAAAGGACATTTAGAGGCAGCTGTCTCAGGGACCAGGTGTTGGGGTGTGTATGGGGGATTATAGGACACTCAGAGGCAGCTGTCTCAGGGACCAGGTATTGGGGTGTATATGGGGAGTTATAGGACACTCAGAGGCAGCTGCCTCAGGGACCAGGTATTGGGGTGTGTATGGGGGGATTATAGGACACTCAGAGGCAGCTGTCTCAGGGACCAGGTATTGGGGTGTGTATGGGGGGATTATAGGACACTCAGAGGCAGCTGTCTCAGGGACCAGATATTGGGGTGTGTATGGGGGGATTATAGGACACTCAGAGGCAGCTGTCTCAGGGACCAGGTATTGGGGTGTGTATGGGGGGATTATAGGACACTCAGAGGCAGCTGTCTCAGGGACCAGATATTGGGGTGTGTATGGGGGGATTATAGGACACTCAGAGGCAGCTGTCTCAGGGACCAGGTATTGGGGTGTGTATGGGTGGATTATAGGACACTCAGAGGCAGCTGTCTCAGGGACCAGGTATTGGGGTGTGTATGGGGGGATTATAGGACACTCAGAGGCAGCTGTCTCAGGGACCAGGTATTGGGGTGTGTATGGGGGGGATTATAGGACACTCAGTGGCAGCTGCCTCAGGGACCAGGTATTGGGGTGTGTATGGGGGGATTATAGGACACTCAGAGGCAGCTGTCTCAGGGACCAGGTATTGGGGTGTGTAAGGGGTGATTATAGGACACTCAGAGGCAGCTGCCTCAGGGACCAGGTATTGGGGTGTGTATGGGGGTATTATAGGACACTCAGAGGCAGCTGCGTCAGGGACCAGGTATTGGGGTGTGTATGGGGGGATTATAGGACACTCAGAGGCAGCTGTCTCAGGGACCAGGTATTGGGGTGTGTATGGGGGGATTATAGGACACTCAGAGGCAGCTGTCTCAGGGACCAGGTATTGGGGTGTGTATGGGGGGGATTATAGGACACTCAGTGGCAGCTGCCTCAGGGACCAGGTATTGGGGTGTGTATGGGGGGATTATAGGACACTCAGAGGCAGCTGTCTCAGGGACCAGGTATTGGGGTGTGTAAGGGGTGATTATAGGACACTCAGAGGCAGCTGCCTCAGGGACCAGGTATTGGGGTGTGTATGTGGAGATTATAGGACACTCAGAGGCAGCTGTCTCAGGGACCAGGTATTGGGATGTGTATGGGGGTATTATAGGACACTCAGAGGCAGCTGCGTCAGGGACCAGGTATTGGGGTGTGTATGGGGGGATTATAGGACACTCAGAAGCAGCTGTCTTAGGGACCAGGTATTGGGGTGTGTATGGGGGGATTAAAGGACACTCAGAGGCAGCTGTCTCAGGGACCAGGTATTTGGGTGTGTATGGGGGATTATAGGACACTCAGAGGCAGCTGTCTCAGGGACCAGGTATTGGGGTGAGTATGGGGGGATTATAGGACACTCAGAGGCAGCTGTCTCAGGGACCAGGTATTGGGGTGTGTATGGGGGGATTATAGGACACTCAGAGGCAGCTGTCTCAGGGACCAGGTATTGGGGTGTGTATGGGGGGATAATAGGACACTCAGAGGCAGCTGTCTCAGGACCAGGTATTGGGGTGTGTATGGGGGGATTATAGGACACTCAGAGGCAGATGTCTCAGGGACCAGGTATTGGGGTGTGTATGGGGGGATTATAGGACACTCAGAGGCAGCTGTCTCAGGACCAGGTATTGGGGTGTGTATGGGGGGATTATAGGACACTCAGAGGCAGCTGATTTAGGGACCAGGTATTGGGGTGTGTATGGGGGGATAATAGGACACTCAGAGGCAGCTGCCTCAGGGACCAGGTATTGGGGTGTGTATGGGGGGATTATAGGACACCCAGAGGCAGCTGTCTCAGGGACCAGGTATTGGGGTGTGTATGGGGGGATTATAGAACACTCAGAGGCAGCTGTCTCAGGGACCAGGTATTGGGGTGTGTAAGGGGTGATTATAGGACACTCAGAGGCAGCTGTCTCAGGGACCAGGTATTGGGATGTGTATGGGGGATTATAGGACACTCAGAGGCAGCTGTCTCAGGGACCAGGTATTGGGGTGTGTAAGGGGTGATTATAGGACACTCAGAGGCAGCTGTCTCAGGGACCAGGTATTGGGGTGTGTAAGGGGTGATTATAGGACACTCAGAGGCAGCTGTCTCAGGGACCAGGTATTGGGGTGTGTAAGGGGTGATTATAGGACACTCAGAGGCAGCTGTCTCAGGGACCAGGTATTGGGGTGTGTATGGGGGGATTATAGGACACTCAGAGGCAGCTGTCTCAGGGACCAGGTGTTGGGGTGTGTATGGGGGATTATAGGACACTCAGAGGCAGCTGTCTCAGGGACCAGGTATTGGGGTGTGTATGGGGAGTTATAGGACACTCAGAGGCAGCTGCCTCAGGGACCAGGTATTGGGGTGTGTATGGGGGGATTATAGGACACTCAGAGGCAGCTGTCTCAGGGACCAGGTATTGGGGTGTGTATGGGGGGATTATAGGACACTCAGAGGCAGCTGCCTCAGGGACGAGGTATTGGGGTGTGTATGGGGGGATTATAGGACACTCAGAGGCAGCTGCCTCAGGGACCAGGTATTGGGGTGTGTATGGGGGGATTATAGGACACTCAGAGGCAGCTGCCTCAGGGACCAGGTATTGGGGTGTGTATGGGGGGATTATATGACACTCAGAGGCAGCTGTCTCAGGGACCAGGTATTGGGGTGTGTATGGGGGGATTATAGGACACTCAGAGGCAGCTGTGTCAGGGACCAGGTATTGGGGTGTGTATGGGGGGATTATAGGACACTCAGAGGCAGCTGTCTCAGGGACCAGGTATTGGGGTGTGTATGGGGAGTTATAGGACACTCAGAGGCAGCTGCCTCAGGGACCAGGTATTGGGGTGTGTATGGGGGGATTATAGGACACTCAGAGGCAGCTGTCTCAGGGACCAGGTATTGGGGTGTGTATGGGGGGATTATAGGACACTCAGAAGCAGCTGTCTCAGGGACCAGGTGTTGGGGTGTGTATGGTGGATTATAGGACACCCAGAGGCAGCTATCTCAGGGACCAGGTATTGGGGTGTGTATGGGGGGATAATAGGACACTCAGAGGCAGCTGCCTCAGGGACCAGGTATTGGGGTGTGTATGGGGAGTTATAGGACACTCAGAGGCAGCTGCCTCAGGGACCAGGTATTGGGGTGTGTATGGGGGGATTATAGGACACTCAGAGGCAGCTGTCTCAGGGACCAGGTATTGGGGTGTGTAAGGGGTGATTATAGGACACTCAGAGGCAGCTGTCTCAGGGACCAGGTATTGGGGTGTGTATGGGGGATTATAGGACACTCAGAGGCAGCTGTCTCAGGGACCAGGTATTGGGGTGTGTAAGGGGTAATTATAGGACACTCAGAGGCAGCTGTCTCAGGGACCAGGTATTGGGGTGTGTAAGGGGTGATTATAGGACACTCAGAGGCAGCTGTCTCAGGGACCAGGTATTGGGGTGTGTATGGGGTGATTATAGGACACTCAGAGGCAGCTGTCTCAGGGACCAGGTATTGGGGTGTGTAAGGGGTGACTATAGGACACTCAGAGGCAGCTGTCTCAGGGACCAGGTGTTGGGGTGTGTATGGGGGATTATAGGACACTCAGAGGCAGCTGTCTCAGGGACCAGGTATTGGGGTGTGTATGGGGAGTTATAGGACACTCAGAGGCAGCTGCCTCAGGGACCAGGTATTGGGGTGTGTATGGGGGGATTATAGGACACTCAGAGGCAGCTGTCTCAGGGACCAGGTATTGGGGTGTGTATGGGGGGATTATAGGACACTCAGAGGCAGCTGCCTCAGGGACGAGGTATTGGGGTGTGTATGGGGGGATTATAGGACACTCAGAGGCAGCTGCCTCAGGGACCAGGTATTGGGGTGTGTATGGGGGGATTATAGGACACTCAGAGGCAGCTGCCTCAGGGACCAGGTATTGGGGTGTGTATTGGGGGATAATATGACACTCAGAGGCAGCTGTCTCAGGGACCAGGTATTGGGGTGTGTATGGGGGGATTATAGGACACTCAGAGGCAGCTGTTTTAGGGACCAGGTATTGGGGTGTGTATGGGGGGATTATAGGACACTCAGAGGCAGCTGTCTCAGGGACCAGGTATTGGGGTGTGTATGGGGAGTTATAGGACACTCAGAGGCAGCTGCCTCAGGGACCAGGTATTGGGGTGTGTATGGGGGGATTATAGGACACTCAGAGGCAGCTGTCTCAGGGACCAGGTATTGGGGTGTGTATGGGGGGATTATAGGACACTCAGAAGCAGCTGTCTCAGGGACCAGGTGTTGGGGTGTGTATGGGGGATTATAGGACACTCAGAGGCAGCTGTCTCAGGGACCAGGTATTGGGGTGTGTAAGGGGTGATTATAGGACACTCAGAGGCAGCTGTCTCAGGGACCAGGTATTGGGGTGTGTAAGGGGTGATTATAGGACACTCAGAGGCAGCTGTCTCAGGGACCAGGTATTGGGGTGTGTATGGGGGGATTATAGGACACTCAGGGCAGCTGTCTCAGGGACCAGGTATTGGGGTGTGTATGGGGGGATTATAGGACACACAGAGGCAGCTGTCTCAGGACCAGGTATTGGGGTGTGTATGGGGGGATTATAGGACACTCAGAGGCAGATGTCTCAGGGACCATGTATTGGGGTGTGTATGGGGGGATTATAGGACACTCAGAGGCAGCTGCCTCAGGGACCAGGTATTGGGGTGTGTATGGGGGGATTATAGGACACTCAGAGGCAGCTGTCTCAGGGACCAGGTATTGGGGTGTGTATGGGGGGATTATAGGACACTCAGAGGCAGCTGTCTCAGGGACCAGGTATTGGGTGTGTATGGGGGGATTATAGGACACTCAGAGGCAGCTGTCTCAGGACCAGGTATTGGGGTGTGTATGGGGGGATTATAGGACACTCAGAGGCAGATGTCTCAGGGACCAGGTATTGGGATGTGTATGGGGGGATTATAGGACACTCAGAGGCAGCTGCCTCAGGGACCAGGTATTGGGGTGTGTATGGGGGGATTATAGGACACTCAGAGGCAGCTGTCTCAGGACCAGGTATTGGGGTGTGTATGGGGGGATTATAGGACACTCAGAGGCAGATGTCTCAGGGACCATGTATTGGGGTGTGTATGGGGGGATTATAGGACACTCAGAGGCAGCTGTCTCAGGGACCAGGTATTGGGGTGTGTAAGGGGTGTTTATAGGACACTCAGAGGCAGCTGTCTCAGGGACCATGTATTGGGGTGTGTATGGGGGATTATAGGACACTCAGAGGCAGCTGCCTCAGGGACCAGGTATTGGGGTGTGTATGGGGGGATTATAGGACACTCAGAGGCAGCTGTCTCAGGGACCAGGTATTGGGGTGTGTATGGGGGGATTATAGGACACTCAGAGGCAGCTGTCTCAGGGACCAGGTATTGGGTGTGTATGGGGGGATTATAGGACACTCAGGGCAGCTGTCTCAGGGACCAGGTATTGGGGTGTGTATGGGGGGATTATAGGACACACAGAGGCAGCTGTCTCAGGACCAGGTATTGGGGTGTGTATGGGGGGATTATAGGACACTCAGAGGCAGATGTCTCAGGGACCATGTATTGGGGTGTGTATGGGGGGATTATAGGACACTCAGAGGCAGCTGCCTCAGGGACCAGGTATTGGGGTGTGTATGGGGGGATTATAGGACACTCAGAGGCAGCTGTCTCAGGGACCAGGTATTGGGGTGTGTATGGGGGGATTATAGGACACTCAGAGGCAGCTGTCTCAGGGACCAGGTATTGGGTGTGTATGGGGGGATTATAGGACACTCAGAGGCAGCTGTCTCAGGACCAGGTATTGGGGTGTGTATGGGGGGATTATAGGACACTCAGAGGCAGATGTCTCAGGGACCAGGTATTGGGATGTGTATGGGGGGATTATAGGACACTCAGAGGCAGCTGCCTCAGGGACCAGGTATTGGGGTGTGTATGGGGGGATTATAGGACACTCAGAGGCAGCTGTCTCAGGACCAGGTATTGGGGTGTGTATGGGGGGATTATAGGACACTCAGAGGCAGATGTCTCAGGGACCATGTATTGGGGTGTGTATGGGGGGATTATAGGACACTCAGAGGCAGCTGTCTCAGGGACCAGGTATTGGGGTGTGTAAGGGGTGTTTATAGGACACTCAGAGGCAGCTGTCTCAGGGACCATGTATTGGGGTGTGTATGGGGGATTATAGGACACTCAGAGGCAGCTGCCTCAGGGACCAGGTATTGGGGTGTGTATGGGGGGATTATAGGACACTCAGAGGCAGCTGTCTCAGGGACCAGGTATTGGGGTGTGTATGGGGGGATTATAGGACACTCAGAGGCAGCTGTCTCAGGGACCAGGTATTGGGTGTGTATGGGGGGATTATAGGACACTCAGAGGCAGCTGTCTCAGGACCAGGTATTGGGGTGTGTATGGGGGGATTATAGGACACTCAGAGGCAGATGTCTCAGGGACCAGGTATTGGGATGTGTATGGGGGGATTATAGGACACTCAGAGGCAGCTGCCTCAGGGACCAGGTATTGGGGTGTGTATGGGGGGGATTATAGGACACTCAGAGGCAGCTGTCTCAGGACCAGGTATTGGGGTGTGTATGGGGGGATTATAGGACACTCAGAGGCAGATGTCTCAGGGACCATGTATTGGGGTGTGTATGGGGGTATTATAGGACACTCAGAGGCAGCTGTCTCAGGGACCAGGTATTGGGGTGTGTAAGGGGTGTTTATAGGACACTCAGAGGCAGCTGTCTCAGGGACCAGGTATTGGGGTGTGTAAGGGGTGATTATAGGACACTCAGAGGCAGCTGTCTCAGGGACCAGGTATTGGGGTGTGTAAGGGGAGATTATAGGACACTCAGAGGCAGCTGTCTCAGGGACCAGGTGTTGGGGTGTGTATGGGGGATTATAGGACACTCAGAGGCAGCTGTCTCAGGGACCAGGTATTGGGGTGTGTATGGGGGGATTATAGGACATTTAGAGGCAGCTGTCTCAGGGACCAGGTATTGGGGTGTGTATGGGGTGATTATAGGACACTCAGAGGCAGCTGCCTCAGGGACCAGGTATTGGGGTGTGTATGGGGGGATTATAGGACACTCAGAGGCAGCTGCGTCAGGGACCAGGTATTGGGGTGTGTATGGGGGGATTATAGGACACCCAGAGGCAGCTGTCTCAGGGACCAGGTATTGGGGTGTGTATGGGGGGATTATAGGACACTCAGAGGCAGCTGTCTCAGGGACCAGGTATTGGGTGTGTATGGGGGGATTATAGGACACTCAGAGGCAGCTGTCTCAGGACCAGGTATTGGGGTGTGTATGGGGGGATTATAGGACACTCAGAGGCAGATGTCTCAGGGACCAGGTATTGGGATGTGTATGGAGGGATTATAGGACACTCAGAGGCAGCTGCCTCAGGGACCAGGTATTGGGGTGTGTATGGGGGGGATTATAGGACACTCAGAGGCAGCTGTCTCAGGACCAGGTATTGGGGTGTGTATGGGGGGATTATAGGACACTCAGAGGCAGCTGTCTCAGGGACCAGGTATTGGGGTGTGTATGGGGGGATTATAGGACACTCAGAGGCAGCTGTCTCAGGGACCAGGTATTGGGTGTGTATGGGGGGATTATAGGACACTCAGAGGCAGCTGTCTCAGGACCAGGTATTGGGGTGTGTATGGGGGGATTATAGGACACTCAGAGGCAGATGTCTCAGGGACCAGGTATTGGGATGTGTATGGGGGGATTATAGGACACTCAGAGGCAGCTGCCTCAGGGACCAGGTATTGGGGTGTGTATGGGGGGGATTATAGGACACTCAGAGGCAGCTGTCTCAGGACCAGGTATTGGGGTGTGTATGGGGGGATTATAGGACACTCAGAGGCAGATGTCTCAGGGACCATGTATTGGGGTGTGTATGGGGGGATTATAGGACACTCAGAGGCAGCTGTCTCAGGGACCAGGTATTGGGGTGTGTAAGGGGTGTTTATAGGACACTCAGAGGCAGCTGTCTCAGGGACCAGGTATTGGGGTGTGTAAGGGGTGATTATAGGACACTCAGAGGCAGCTGTCTCAGGGACCAGGTATTGGGGTGTGTAAGGGGTGATTATAGGAACTCAGAGGCAGCTGTCTCAGGGACCAGGTATTGGGGTGTGTATGGGGAGATTATAGGACACTCAGAGGCAGCTGTCTCAGGGACCAGGTGTTGGGGTGTGTATGGGGGATTATAGGACACTCAGAGGCAGCTGTCTCAGGGACCAGGTATTGGGGTGTGTATGGGGGGATTATAGGACATTTAGAGGCAGCTGTCTCAGGGACCAGGTATTGGGGTGTGTATGGGGTGATTATAGGACACTCAGAGGCAGCTGCCTCAGGGACCAGGTATTGGGGTGTGTATGGGGGGATTATAGGACACTCAGAGGCAGCTGCGTCAGGGACCAGGTATTGGGGTGTGTATGGGGGGATTATAGGACACTCAGAGGCAGCTGTCTCAGGGACCAGGTATTGGGGTGTGTATGGGGGGATTATAGGACACTCAGAGGCAGCTGTCTCAGGGACCAGGTATTGGGGTGTGTATGGGGGGATTATAGGACACTCAGAGGCAGCTGTCTCAGGGACCAGGTATTGGGGAGTGTATGGGGGGATAATAGGACACTCAGAGGCAGCTGTCTCAGGACCAGGTATTGGGGTGTGTATGGGGGGATTATAGGACACTCAGAGGCAGATGTCTCAGGGACCATGTATTGGGGTGTGTATGGGGGGATTATAGGACACTCAGAGGCAGCTGTCTCAGGACCAGGTATTGGGGTGTGTATAGGGGGATTATAGGACACTCAGAGGCAGCTGTTTTAGGGACCAGGTATTGGGGTGTGTATGGGGGGATAATAGAACACTCAGAGGCAGCTGCCTCAGGGACCAGGTATTGGGGTGTGTATGGGGGGATTATAGGACACTCAGAGGCAGCTGTCTCAGGGACCAGGTATTGGGGTGTGTATTGGGGGATTATAGGACACCCAGAGGCAGCTGTCTCAGGGACCAGGTATTGGGGTGTGTATGGGGGGATTATAGGACACTCAGAGGCAGCTGTCTCAGGGACCAGGTATTGGGGTGTGTATGGGGGGATTATAGGACACCCAGAGGCAGCTGCCTCAGGGACCAGGTATTGGGGTGTGTATGGGGGGATTATAGGACACCCAGAGGCAGCTGTCTCAGGGACAAGGTATTGGGGTGTGTATGGGGGGATTATAGGATACTTAGAGGCAGCTGTCTCAGAGACCAGGTATTGGGGTGTGTATTGGGGGATTATAGGACACTCAGAGGCAGCTGCCTAAGGGACCAGGTATTGGGGTGTGCATGTGGGGATTATAGGACACTCAGAGGCAGCTGTCTCAGGGACCAGGTATTGGGGTGTGTATGGGGGGATTATAGGACGCTCAGAGGCAGCTGTCTCAGGACCAGGTATTGGGGTGTGTATGGGGGGATTATAGGACACTCAGAGGCAGCTGTCTCAGGGACCAGGTATTGGGGTGTGTATGGGGGGATTATAGGACACTCAGAGGCAGCTATCTCAGGGGCCAGGTATTGGGGTGTGTATGGGGGGATTATAGGATACTCAGAAGCAGCTATCTCAGGGACCAGGTATTGGGGTGTGTATGGGGGGGATTATAGGATACTCAGAGGCAGCTGTCTCAGGGACCAGGTATTGGGGTGTGTATGGGGGGATAATAGGACACTCAGAGGCAGCTGCCTCAGGGACCAGGTGTTGGGGTGTGTATGGGGGGATTATAGGAAACCCAGAGGCAGCTGTCTCAGTGCCCAGGTATTGGGGTGTGTATGGGGGGATTATAGAACACCCAGAGGCAGCTGTCTCAGGGACCAGGTATTGGGGTGTGTATGGGGGGATAATAGGACACTCAGAGGCAGCTGCCTCAGGGACCAGGTATTGGGGTGTGTATGGGGGGATTATAGGACACCCAGAGGCAGCTGCCTCAGGGACCAGGTATTGGGGTGTGTATGGGGGGATTATAGGACACCCAGAGGCAGCTGTCTCAGGGACAAGGTATTGGGGTGTGTATGGGGGGATTATAGGATACTTAGAGGCAGCTGTCTCAGGGACCAGGTATTGGGGTGTGTATTGGGGGATTATAGGACACTCAGAGGCAGCTGCCTAAGGGACCAGGTATTGGGGTGTGTATGGGGGGATTATAGGACACTCAGAGGCAGCTGTCTCAGGGACCAGGTATTGGGGTGTGTATGGGGGGATTATAGGACACTCAGAGGCAGCTGTCTCAGGGACCAGGTATTGGGGTGTGTATGGGGGGATTATAGGACGCTCAGAGGCAGCTGTCTCAGGACCAGATATTGGGGTGTGTATGGGGGGATTATAGGACACTCAGAGGCAGCTGTCTCAGGGACCAGGTATTGGGGTGTGTAGGGGGGGATTATGGGACGCTCAGAGGCAGCTGTCTCAGGACCAGGTATTGGGGTGTGTATGGGGGGATTATAGGACACTCAGAGGCAGCTGTCTCAGGGACCAGGTATTGGGGTGTGTATGGGGGGATTATAGGACAATCAGAGGCAGCTGCCTCAGGGACCAGGTATTGGGGTGTGTATGGGGGGATTATAGTACACTCAGAGGCAGGTGCCTCAGGGACCAGGTATTGGGGTGTGTATGGGGGGATTATAGGACACTCAGAGGCAGCTGCCTCAGGGACCAGGTATTGGGGTGTATATGGGGGGATTATAGGATACTCAGAGGCAGCTGTCTCAGGGACCAGATATTGGGGTGTGTATGGGGGGATTATAGGACACTCAGAGGCAGCTGCCTCAGGGACCAGGTTTTGGGGTGTGTATGTGGGGATTATAGGACACTCAGAGGCAGCTGCCTCAGGACCAGGTATTGGGGTGTGTATGGTGGATTATAGGACACTCAGAGGCAGCTGTCTCAGGGACCAGGTATTAGGGTGTGTATGGGGGGATTATAGGACACTCAGAGGCAGCTGCCTCAGGACCAGGTATTGGGGTGTGTATGGGGGGATTATAGGACACTCAGAGGCAGCTGTCTCAGGACCAGGTATTGGGGTGTGTATTGGGGGATTATAGGACACTCAGAGGCAGCTGTCTCAGGGACCAGGTATTGGGGTGTGTATGGGGGGATTATAGGACACTCAGAGGCAGCTGTCTCAGGGACCAGGTATTGGGGTGTGTATGGGGGGATTATAGGACACTCAGAGGCAGCTGCCTCAGGGACCAGGTATTGGGGTGTGTATGGGGGGATTATAGGATACTCAGAGGCAGCTGTCTCAGGGACCAGGTATTGGGGTGTGTATGGGGGGATTATAAGACACTCAGAGGCAGCTGTCTCAGGGACCAGGTATTGGGATGTGTATGGGGGGATTATAGAACACTCAGAGGCAGTTGTCTCAGGGACCAGGTATTGGGGTGTGTATGGGGGGATTATAGGACACTCAGAGGCAGCTGCCTCAGGGACCAGATATTGGGGTGTGTATGGGGGGATTATAGGACACTCAGAGGCTGCTGCTTCAGGGACCAGGTATTGGTGTGTGTATGGGGGGATTATAGGACACTCAGAGGCAGCTGTCTCAGGGACCAGGTATTGGGGTGTGTATGGGGGGATTATAGGACACTCAGAGGCAGCTGCCTCAGGGACCAGGTATTGGGGTGTGTATGGGGGGATTATAGGACACTCAGAGGCAGCTGTCTCAGGGACCATGTATTGGGGTGTGTATGGGGGGATTATAGGACACTCAGAGGCAGCTGTCTCAGGGACCAGGTATTGGGGTGTGTATGGGGGGATTATAGGACACTCAGAGGCAGCTGTCTCAGGGACCAGGTATTGGGGGTGTGTATGGGGGGATTATAGGACACTCAGAGGCAGCTGTCTCAGGGACCAGGTATTAGGGTGTGTATGGGGGGATTATAGGACACTCAGAGGCAGCTGTCTCAGGGACCAGGTATTGGGGTGTGTATGGGGGGATTATAGGACACTCAGAGGCAGCTGTCTCAGGGACCAGGTATTGGGGTGTGTATGGGGGGATTATAGGACACTCAGAGGAAGCTGTCTCAGGGACCAGGTATTGGGGTGTGTAAGGGGTGATTATAGGACACTCAGAGGCAGCTGCCTCAGGGACCAGGTATTGGGGTGTGTATGGGGATATTATAGGACACTCAGAGGCAGCTGCCTCAGGGACCAGGTATTGGGGTGTGTATGGGGGGATAATATGACACTCAGAGGCAGCTGTCTCAGGGACAAGGTATTGGGGTGTGTATGGGGGGATTATAGGACACTCAGAGGCAGCTCTCTCAGGGACCAGCTATTGGGGTGTGTATGGGGGGATTATAGGACACTCAGAGGCAGCTGTCTCAGGGACCAGGTATTGGGGTGTGTATGGGGGATTATAGGAGACTCAGAGGCAGCTGTCTCAGGGACCAGGTATTGGGGTGTGTATGGTGGGATTATAGGACACTCAGAGGCAGCTGTCTCAGGGACCAGGTATTGGGGTGTGTATGGGGGGATTATAGGACACTCAGAGGCAGCTGTCTTAGGGACCAGGTATTGGGGTGTGTATGGGGGGATTATAGGACACTCAGAGGCAGCTGCCTCAGGGACCAGGTATTGGGGTGTGTATGGGGGGATTATAGGACACCCAGAGGCAGCTGTCTCAGGGACCAGGTATTGGGGTGTGTATGGGGGGATTATAGGACACTCAGAGGCAGCTGCCTCAGGGACCAGGTATTGGGGTGTGTATGGGGGGATTATAGGACACTCAGAGGCAGCTGTCTCAGGGACCAGGTATTGGGGTGTGTATGGGGGGATTATAGGACACTCAGAGGCAGCTGTCTCAGGGACCAGGTATTGGGGTGTGTATGGGGGGATTATTGGACACTCAGAGGCAGCTGTCTCAGGGACCAGGTATTGGGGTGTGTATGGGGGGATTATAGGACACTCAGAGGCAGCTGTCTCAAGGACCAGGTATTGGGGTGTGTATGGAGGGATTATAGGACACTCAGAGGCAGCTGTCTCAGGGACCAGGTATTGGGGTGTGTATGGGGGGATTATAGGACACTCAGAGGCAGCTGCCTCAGGGACCTGGTATTGGGGTGTGTATGGGGGGGATTATTGGACACTCAGAGGCAGCTGTCTCAGGGACCAGGTATTGGGGTGTGTATGGGGGGATTATAGGACACTCAGATGCAGCTGTCTCAGGGACCAGGTATTGGGGTGTGTATGGGGGGATTATAGGACACTCAGAGGCAGCTGTCTCAGGGACCAGGTATTGGGGTGTGTATGGAGGGATTATAGGACACTCAGAGGCAGCTGTCTCAGGGACCAGGTATTGGGGTGTGTATGGGGGGATTATAGGACACTCAGAGGCAGCTGCCTCAGGGACCTGGTATTGGGGTGTGTATGGGGGGATTATAGGACACTCAGAGGCAGCTGTCTCAGGGACCAGGTATTGGGGTGTGTATGGGGGGATTATAGGACAGTTACACAAAGGGGGCGACCCGGCACCGGTCTAAAAATAGTTTTTGATTACAGAAAAACCAAATTTGGACAATTTTCAAGTAAAATCTTTAATATAATGTCCAGTTTGGGGGTGCGCCCAGAGCCAGTGACATATGCATAAACAAAAGGGAGAAAGAAGAAGGCTCTTGTGTGGGCGCACTCATTAATGGTAGTTAAATAACTAGAATGAATAACACTAGGTTGATTAGTCAGCAGATAAAACAAAATTTATTTGGAAATATTAAGAATATAATTGCCCCTGGTTGAGGAGATGTGAATGATCCCAGATAAAAATGTTCTGGTCCTGCCTCAGGAAATGAGATGGAGAGGGGTAGAGACACTGCAAGTCATAAACCCTTTCTCACCCGGCCAGTACAGATGATCTGTGTTAATGAGATCAATTAAGTCAATTGATTTTAGATTCTGTCATAATCCTAATGAAGGAATAACAGCTATTATGGCAATGAGTAATAATAGAAACAAATCAAAGGATATACCAGGGTAAAGAAAGAAAAGGATAGGAACAAATGGTGATGCTGCTGTTGGAGTCACATACCACACATCATATGCAATGATTGATGTTCTACAACACTGAGTATTCCCTGTGAGTCTCCACCTCAGGTACTAACTCAGCCCACACTGTTTCGCTTCCAAGATCGGACGAGATCGGGCATTAGCAGTGTGGTTTGATAGTAGAAGGATTTGGTCAGACGTCCAATGAGAGTGCACCTATATAGGGGGGGGATAATTAGCTGGGTCTTATAGATACAGTGTGGATCTGCTTTTTGTGTTAGGCAGGAGACATCAAGTCCCACACCGGTGGTATTGTGTCCCTGGATCACAAATGAGAGTCCACGAAAAAGGAAGATATATAGATTTATGAAAAAAACGAAGATATATAGATTTATGAAAAAAACCCTAAAAAGGAAAATGGAGATCAATTAGGCTGTAGTTATTAGGAACGGGTGATAAAAATTACCCGTCCGTATAGATACAAATGGATAAGGAAACACGGATCAAGAAATTTTTTTATATATATGTGTACATTGGTACTGGTGTAAGGAACAGAAAATATGTCAAAGATAATTGTAGATACAAATAAATAGTACTGGTATATGTAATGAAATAATCACTAGTGACATGGGTGTCATTAGAAACACTTTGTGTGAATTGGAGCTGTTATAATCATTAGGATATAGGGAAATAGACATGAAATTCTCATATAACCCATGCAGCAATATGACAACAGGATCTGCAGGAGGAAAGTCAAAGAAGAATGCAGTATTTCTTTCCTATAAAATGCAGTTTTTAATCCTGATGCAATAAACTAAGATGCATAAGCCTGGAAAAAGGCATAAATGAAGCTGCACGGATATAGATACAATTTCTATGACAGCTGGGCAAAAATTAGCCCAAAATGGCAGGATGGAATGATCTGACCTGAGGCTAGGAGTGAATCACTTGCAGTTGGACAAAACAGGACCCATTGGAATGGAAAACATGTTTCACCCCTGTGGGGCTTGCTCACTACCTGAGCAAGCCCCACAGGGGTGAAACATGTTTTCCATTCCAATGGGTCCTGTTTTGTCCAACTGCAAGTGATTCACTCCTAGCCTCAGGTCAGATCATTCCATCCTGCCATTTTGGGCTAATTTTTGCCCAGCTGTCATAGAAATTGTATCTATATCCGTGCAGCTTCATTTATGCCTTTTTCCAGGCTTATGCATCTTAGTTTATTGCATCAGGATTAAAAACTGCATTTTATAGGAAAGAAATACTGCATTCTTCTTTGACTTTCCTCCTGCAGATCCTGTTGTCATATTGCTGCATGGGTTATATGAGAATTTCATGTCTATTTCCCTATATCCTAATGATTATAACAGCTCCAATTCACACAAAGTGTTTCTAATGACACCCATGTCACTAGTGATTATTTCATTACATATACCAGTACTATTTATTTGTATCTACAATTATCTTTGACATATTTTCTGTTCCTTACACCAGTACCAATGTACACATATATATAAAAAAATTTCTTGATCCGTGTTTCCTTATCCATTTGTATCTATACGGACGGGTAATTTTTATCACCCGTTCCTAATAACTACAGCCTAATTGATCTCCATTTTCCTTTTTAGGGTTTTTTTCATAAATCTATATATCTTCGTTTTTTTCATAAATCTATATATCTTCCTTTTTCGTGGACTCTCATTTGTGATCCAGGGACACAATACCACCGGTGTGGGACTTGATGTCTCCTGCCTAACACAAAAAGCAGATCCACACTGTATCTATAAGACCCAGCTAATTATCCCCCCCCTATATAGGTGCACTCTCATTGGACGTCTGACCAAATCCTTCTACTATCAAACCACACTGCTAATGCCCGATCTCGTCCGATCTTGGAAGCGAAACAGTGTGGGCTGAGTTAGTACCTGAGGTGGAGACTCACAGGGAATACTCAGTGTTGTAGAACATCAATCATTGCATATGATGTGTGGTATGTGACTCCAACAGCAGCATCACCATTTGTTCCTATCCTTTTCTTTCTTTACCCTGGTATATCCTTTGATTTGTTTCTATTATTACTCATTGCCATAATAGCTGTTATTCCTTCATTAGGATTATGACAGAATCTAAAATCAATTGACTTAATTGATCTCATTAACACAGATCATCTGTACTGGCCGGGTGAGAAAGGGTTTATGACTTGCAGTGTCTCTACTAGAGATGAGCGGGTTCGGTTTCTTTGAATCCGAACCCGCACGAACTTCACTTTTTTTTTCACGGGTCCGAGCGACTCGGATCTTCCCGCCTTGCTCGGTTAACCCGAGCGCGCCCGAACGTCATCATGACGCTGTCGGATTCTCGCGAGACTCGGATTCTATATAAGGAGCCGCGCGTCGCCGCCATTTTCACACGTGCATTGAGATTGATAGGGAGAGGACGTGGCTGGCGTCCTCTCCATTAGAATAGATTAGAAGAGAGAGAGAGAGAGAGAGATTGTGCAGACAGAGTTTACCACAGTGACCAGTGCAGTTGTTGTTAAGTTAACTTTTATTTAATATATCCGTTCTCTGCTATATCCGTTCTCTGCCTGAAAAAAACGATACACAGCAGTCACACAGTGTGACTCAGTCTGTGTGCACTCAGCTCAGCCCAGTGTGCTGCACATCAATGTATAAAAGCTTATAATAATTGTGGGGGAGACTGGGGAGCACTGCAGGTTGTTATAGCAGGAGCCAGGAGTACATAATATTATATTAATTTAAAATTAAACAGTGCACACTTTTGCTGCAGGAGTGCCACTGCCAGTGTGACTAGTGGTGACCAGTGCCTGACCACCAGTATAGTAGTATATTGTTGTATACTATCTCTTTATCAACCAGTCTATATTAGCAGCAGACACAGTACAGTGCGGTAGTTCACGGCTGTGGCTACCTCTGTGTCGGCAGTCGGCACTCGGCAGGCAGTCCGTCCATCCATAATTGTATAATTATATACCACCTAACCGTGGTATTTTTTTTTCTTTCTTTATACCGTCGTCATAGTCATACTAGTTGTTACGAGTATACTACTATCTCTTTATCAACCAGTGTACAGTGCGGTAGTTCACGGCTGTGGCTACCTCTGTGTCGGCAGTCGGCAGGCAGTCCGTCCATCCATAATTGTATTATTATAATATATACCACCTAACCGTGGTTTTTTTTTCATTCTTTATACCGTCATAGTGTCATACTAGTTGTTACGAGTATACTACTATCTCTTTATCAACCAGTGTACAGTGCGGTAGTTCACGGCTGTGGCTACCTCTGTGTCGGCAGTCGGCAGGCAGTCCGTCCATCCATAATTGTATTGTAATATATACCACCTAACCGTGGTTTTTTTTTCATTCTTTATACCGTCATAGTGTCATACTAGTTGTTACGAGTATACTACTATCTCTTTATCAACCAGTGTACAGTGCGGTAGTTCACGGCTGTGGCTACCTCTGTGTCGGCAGTCGGCAGGCAGTCCGTCCATCCATAATTGTATTATAATATATACCACCTAACCGTGGTTTTTTTTTCATTCTTTATACCGTCATAGTCAGTCATACTAGTTGTTACGAGTATACTACTATCTCTTTATCAACCAGTGTACAGTGCGGTAGTTCACGGCTGTGGCTACCTCTGTGTCGGCACTCGGCAGGCAGTCCGTCCATCCATAATTGTATTACAATATATACCACCTAACCGTGGTTTTGTTATACCACCTAACCGTGGCAGTCCGTCCATAATTGTATACTAGTATCCAATCCATCCATCTCCATTGTTTACCTGAGGTGCCTTTTAGTTCTGCCTATAAAATATGGAGAACAAAAAAGTTGAGGTTCCAAAATTAGGGAAAGATCAAGATCCACTTCCACCTCGTGCTGAAGCTGCTGCCACTAGTCATGGCCGAGACGATGAAATGCCAGCAACGTCGTCTGCCAAGGCCGATGCCCAATGTCATAGTACAGAGCATGTCAAATCCAAAACACCAAATATCAGAAAAAAAAGGACTCCAAAACCTAAAATAAAATTGTCGGAGGAGAAGCGTAAACTTGCCAATATGCCATTTACCACACGGAGTGGCAAGGAACGGCTGAGGCCCTGGCCTATGTTCATGGCTAGTGGTTCAGCTTCACATGAGGATGGAAGCACTCAGCCTCTCGCTAGAAAACTGAAAAGACTCAAGCTGGCAAAAGCACCGCAAAGAACTGTGCGTTCTTTGAAATCCCAAATCCACAAGGAGAGTCCAATTGTGTCGTTTGCGATGCCTGACCTTCCCAACACTGGACGTGAAGAGCATGCGCCTTCCACTATTTGCATGCCCCCTGCAAGTGCTGGAAGGAGCACCCGCAGTCCAGTTCCTGATAGTCAGATTGAAGATGTCAGTGTTGAAGTACACCAGGATGAGGAGGATATGGGTGTTGCTGGCGCTGGGGAGGAAATTGACCAGGAGGATTCTGATGGTGAGGTGGTTTGTTTAAGTCAGGCACCCGGGGAGACACCTGTTGTCCGTGGGAGGAATATGGCCGTTGACATGCCAGGTGAAAATACCAAAAAAATCAGCTCTTCGGTGTGGAGGTATTTCACCAGAAATGCGGACAACAGGTGTCAAGCCGTGTGTTCCCTTTGTCAAGCTGTAATAAGTAGGGGTAAGGACGTTAACCACCTCGGAACATCCTCCCTTATACGTCACCTGCAGCGCATTCATAATAAGTCAGTGACAAGTTCAAAAACTTTGGGTGACAGCGGAAGCAGTCCACTGACCAGTAAATCCCTTCCTCTTGTAACCAAGCTCACGCAAACCACCCCACCAACTCCCTCAGTGTCAATTTCCTCCTTCCCCAGGAATGCCAATAGTCCTGCAGGCCATGTCACTGGCAAGTCTGACGAGTCCTCTCCTGCCTGGGATTCCTCCGATGCATCCTTGCGTGTAACGCCTACTGCTGCTGGCGCTGCTGTTGTTGCCGCTGGGAGTCGATGGTCATCCCAGAGGGGAAGTCGTAAGCCCACTTGTGCTACTTCCAGTAAGCAATTGACTGTTCAACAGTCCTTTGCGAGGAAGATGAAATATCACAGCAGTCATCCTACTGCAAAGCGGATAACTGAGGCCTTGGCATCCTGGGTGGTGAGAAACGTGGTTCCGGTATCCATCATTACTGCAGAGCCAACTAGAGACTTGTTGGAGGTACTGTGTCCCCGGTACCAAATACCATCTAGGTTCCATTTCTCTAGGCAGGCGATACCGAAAATGTACACAGACCTCAGAAAAAGAGTCACCAGTGTCCTAAAAAATGCAGCTGTACCCAATGTCCACTTAACCACGGACATGTGGACAAGTGGAGCAGGGCAGGGTCAGGACTATATGACTGTGACAGCCCACTGGGTAGATGTATGGACTCCCGCCGCAAGAACAGCAGCGGCGGCACCAGTAGCAGCATCTCGCAAACGCCAACTCTTTCCTAGGCAGGCTACGCTTTGTATCACCGCTTTCCAGAATACGCACACAGCTGAAAACCTCTTACGGCAACTGAGGAAGATCATCGCGGAATGGCTTACCCCAATTGGACTCTCCTGTGGATTTGTGGCATCGGACAACGCCAGCAATATTGTGTGTGCATTAAATCTGGGCCAATTCCAGCACGTCCCATGTTTTGCACATACCTTGAATTTGGTGGTGCAGAATTTTTTAAAAAACGACAGGGGCGTGCAAGAGATGCTGTCGGTGGCCAGAAGAATTGCGGGACACTTTCGGCGTACAGGCACCACGTACAGAAAACTGGAGCACCACCAAAAACTACTGAACCTGCCCTGCCATCATCTGAAGCAAGAAGTGGTAACGTGGTGGAATTCAACCCTCTATATGCTTCAGAGGTTGGAGGAGCAGCAAAAGGCCATTCAAGCCTATACAATTGAGCACGATATAGTAGGTGGAATGCACCTGTCTCAAGTGCAGTGGAGAATGATTTCAACGTTGTGCAAGGTTCTGATGCCCTTTGAACTTGCCACACGTGAAGTCAGTTCAGACACTGCCAGCCTGAGTCAGGTCATTCCCCTCATCAGGCTTTTGCAGAAGAAGCTGGAGGCATTGAAGGAGGAGCTAACACGGAGCGATTCCGCTAGGCATGTGGGACTTGTGGATGCAGCCCTTAATTCGCTTAACAAGGATTCACGGGTGGTCAATCTGTTGAAATCAGAGCACTACATTTTGGCCACCGTGCTCGATCCTAGATTTAAAGCCTACCTTGGATCTCTCTTTCCGGCAGACACAGGTCTGCTGGGGTTGAAAGACCTGCTGGTGACAAAATTGTCAAGTCAAGCGGAACGCGACCTGTCAACATCTCCTCCTTCACATTCTCCCGCAACTGGGGGTGCGAGGAAAAGGCTCAGAATTCCGAGCCCACCCGCTGGCGGTGATGCAGGGCAGTCTGGAGCGACTGCTGATGCTGACATCTGGTCCGGACTGAAGGACCTGACAACGATTACTGACATGTCGTCTACTGTCACTGCATATGATTCTCTCAACATTGATAGAATGGTGGAGGATTATATGAGTGACCGCATCCAAGTAGGCACGTCACACAGTCCGTACTTATACTGGCAGGAAAAAGAGGCAATTTGGAGGCCCTTGCACAAACTGGCTTTATTCTACCTAAGTTGCCCTCCCACAAGTGTGTACTCCGAAAGAGTGTTTAGTGCCGCCGCTCACCTTGTCAGCAATCGGCGTACGAGGTTACATCCAGAAAATGTGGAGAAGATGATGTTCATTAAAATGAATTATAATCAATTCCTCCGCGGAGACATTGACCAGCAGCAATTGCCTCCACAAAGTACACAGGGAGCTGAGATGGTGGATTCCAGTGGGGACGAATTGATAATCTGTGAGGAGGGGGATGTACACGGTGATATATCGGAGGGTGAAGATGAGGTGGACATCTTGCCTCTGTAGAGCCAGTTTGTGCAAGGAGAGATTAATTGCTTCTTTTTTGGGGGGGGTCCAAACCAACCCGTCATATCAGTCACAGTCGTGTGGCAGACCCTGTCACTGAAATGATGGGTTGGTTAAAGTGTGCATGTCCTGTTTTGTTTATACAACATAAGGGTGGGTGGGAGGGCCCAAGGATAATTCCATCTTGCACCTCTTTTTTCTTTTCTTTTTCTTTGCATCATGTGCTGATTGGGGAGGGTTTTTTGGAAGGGACATCCTGCGTGACACTGCAGTGCCACTCCTAGATGGGCCCGGTGTTTGTGTCGGCCACTAGGGTCGCTAATCTTACTCACACAGCTACCTCATTGCGCCTCTTTTTTTCTTTGCGTCATGTGCTGTTTGGGGAGGGTTTTTTGGAAGGGACATCCTGCGTGACACTGCAGTGCCACTCCTAGATGTGCCCGGTGTTTGTGTCGGCCACTAGGGTCGCTAATCTTACTCACACAGTCAGCTACCTCATTGCGCCTCTTTTTTTCTTTGCGTCATGTGCTGTTTGGGGAGGGTTTTTTGGAAGGGCCATCCTGCGTGACACTGCAGTGCCACTCCTAGATGGGCCCGGTGTTTGTGTCGGCCACTAGGGTCGCTAATCTTACTCACACAGCTACCTCATTGCGCCTCTTTTTTTCTTTGCGTCATGTGCTGTTTGGGGAGGGTTTTTTGGAAGGGACATCCTGCGTGACACTGCAGTGCCACTCCTAGATGGGCCCGGTGTTTGTGTCGGCCACTAGGGTCGCTTATCTTACTCACACAGCGACCTCGGTGCAAATTTTAGGACTAAAAATAATATTGTGAGGTGTGAGGTATTCAGAATAGACTGAAAATGAGTGTAAATTATGGTTTTTGAGGTTAATAATACTTTGGGATCAAAATGACCCCCAAATTCTATGATTTAAGCTGTTTTTTAGTGTTTTTGGAAAAAAACACCCGAATCCAAAACACACCCGAATCCGACAAAAATAATTCGGTGAGGTTTTGCCAAAACGCGTTCGAACCCAAAACACGGCCGCGGAACCGAACCCAAAACCAAAACACAAAACCCGAAAAATTTCAGGCGCTCATCTCTAGTCTCTACCCCTCTCCATCTCATTTCCTGAGGCAGGACCAGAACATTTTTATCTGGGATCATTCACATCTCCTCAACCAGGGGCAATTATATTCTTAATATTTCCAAATAAATTTTGTTTTATCTGCTGACTAATCAACCTAGTGTTATTCATTCTAGTTATTTAACTACCATTAATGAGTGCGCCCACACAAGAGCCTTCTTCTTTCTCCCTTTTGTTTAGGGATTATAGGACACTCAGAGGCAGCTGCCTCAGGGACGAGGTATTGGGGTGTGTATGGGGGGATTATAGGACACTCAGAGGCAGCTGCCTCAGGGACCAGGTATTGGGGTGTGTATGGGGGGATTATAGGACACTCAGAGGCAGCTGCCTCAGGGACCAGGTATTGGGGTATGTATGGGGGGATAATAGGACACTCAGAGGCAGCTGTCTCAGGGACCAGGTATTGGGGTGTGTATGGGGGGATTATAGGACACTCAGAGGCAGCTGTCTCAGGGACCAGGTATTGGGTTGTGTATGGGGGGATTATAGGACACTCAGAGGCAGCTGTCTCAGGGACCAGGTATTGGGGTGTGTATGGGGGGATTATAGGACACTCAGAGGCAGCTGTCTCAGGGACCAGGTATTGGGGTGTGTATGGGGGATTATAGGACACTCAGAGGCAGCTGTCTCGGGGACCAGGTATTGGGGTGTGTATGGGGGGATTATAGGACACTCTGAGGCAGCTGTCTCAGGGACCAGGTATTGGGGTGTGTATGGGGGGATTATAGGACACTCAGAGGCAGCTGCCTCAGGGACCAGGTATTGGGGTGTGTATGGGGGGATTATAGGACACTCAGAGGCAGCTGCCTCAGGGACCAGATATTGGGGTGTGTATGGGGGGATTATAGGACACTCAGAGGCAGCTGCCTCAGGGACCAGATATTGGGGTGTGTATGGGGGGATTATAGGACACTCAGAGGCAGCTGTCTCAGGGACCAGGTATTGGGGTGTGTATGGGGGGATTATAGGACACTCAGAGGCAGCTGTCTCAGGGACCAGGTATTGGGGTGTGTATGGAGGGATTATAGGACACTCAGAGGCAGCTGTCTCAGGGACCAGGTATTGGGGTGTGTATGGGGGGATTATAGGACACCCAGAGGAGAGCTGTCTCAGGGACCAGGTATTGGGGTGTTGGGAGGTTATAGGACACTCAGAGGCAGCTGTCTCAGGGACCAGGTATTGGGGTGTGTGGGGGGATTATAGGACACTCAGAGGCAGCTGTCTCAGGGACCAGGTATTGGGGTGTTTATGGGGGGATTATAGGACACTCAGAGGCAGCTGCCTCAAGGACCAGGTATTGGGGTTTGTATGGGGGGATTATAGGACACTCAGAGGCATCTGTCTCAGGGACCAGGTATTGGGGTGTGTATGGGGGGATTATAGGATACTCAGAGGCTGCTGCCTCAGGGACCAGGTATTGGGGTGTGTATCGGGGGATTATAGGACACTCAGAGGCAGCTGTCTCAGGACCAGGTATTGGGGTGTGTATGGGGGTATTATAGGACACTCAGAGGCAGCTGTCTCAGGGAACAGGTATTGGGGTGTGTATGGGGGGATTATAGGACACTCAGAGGCAGCTGTCTCAGGGACCAGGTATTGGGGTATGTATGGGGGGATTATAGGACACTCAGAGGCAGCTGTCTCAGGGACCAGGTATTGGGATGTGTATGGGGGGATTATAGGACACTCAGAGGCAGCTGTCTCAGGGACCAGGTATTGGGGTGTGTATGGGGGGATTATAGGACACTCAGAGGCAGCTGTCTCAGGGACCAGGTATTGGGGTGTGTATGGGGGGATTATAGGACACTCAGAGGTAGCTGTTTCAGGGACCAGGTATTGGGGTGTGTATGGGGGGATTATAGGACACTCAGAGGCAGCTGTCTCAGGGACCAGGTATTGGGGTGTGTATGGGGGGATTATAGGATACTTAGAGGCAGCTGTCTCAGGGACCAGGTATTGGGGTGTGTATGGGGGGATTATAGGACACTCAGAGGCAGCTGTCTCAGGGACCAGGTATTGGGGTGTGTATGGGGGGATTATAGGACACTCAGAGGCAGCTGTTTTAGGGACCAGGTATTGGGGTGTGTATGGGGGGATTATAGGACACTCAGAGGCAGCTGTCTGAGGGACCAGGTATTGGGGTGTGTATGGAGGGATTATAGGACACTCAGAGGCAGCTGTCTCAGGGACCAGGTATTGGGGTGTGTATGGGGGGATTATAGGACACTCAGAGGCACCTGTCTCAGGGACCAGGTATTGGGGTGTGTATGGGGGGATTATAGGACACTCAGAGGCAGCTGTCTCAGGGACCAGGTATTGGGGTGTGTATGGGGGATTATAGGACACTCAGAGGCATCTGTCTCAGGACCAGGTATTGGGGTGTGTATGGGGGGTTATAGGACACTCAGAGGCAGCTGGCACAGGACCAGGTATTGGGGTGTGTATGGGGGGATTATAGGACACTCAGAGGCAGCTGTCTCAGGGACCAGGTATTGGGGAGTGTATGGGGGGATTATAGGACACTCAGAGGCAGCTGCCTCAGGGACCAGGTATTGGGGTGTGTAAGGGGGGATTATAGGACACTCAGAGGCCGCTGTTTTAGGGACCAGGTATTGGGGTGTGTGGGGGGATTATAGGATTCTCAGAGGCAGCTGTCTCAGGGACCAGGTATTGGGGTGTGTATGGGGGGATTATAGGACACTCAGAGGCAGCTGCCTCAGGGACCAGGTATTGGGGTGTGTATGGGGGGATTATAGGACACTCAGAGGCAGCTGTCTCAGGGACCAGGTATTGGGGTGTGTAAGGGGTGATTATAGGACACTCAGAGGCAGCTGTCTCAGGGACCAGGTATTGGGGTGTGTATGGGGGATTATAGGACACTCAGAGGCAGCTGCCTCAGGGACCAGGTATTGGGGTGTGCATGGGGGGATTATAGGACACTCAGAGGCAGCTGTCTCAGGGACCAGGTATTGGGGTGTGTAAGGGGTGATTATAGGACACTCAGAGGCAGCTGTCTCAGGGACCAGGTATTGGGATGTGTATGGGGGGATTATAGGACACTCAGAGGCAGCTGCCTCAGGGACCAGGTATTGGGGTGTGTATGGGGGGATTATCGGACACTCAGAGGTAGCTGTCTCAGGGACCAGGTATTGGGATGTGTATGGGGGGATTATAGGACACTCAGAGGCAGCTGTCTCAGGACCAGGTATTGGGGTGTGTATGGGGGGATTATAGGACACTCAGAGGCAGCTGTCTCAGGGACCAGGTATTGGGGTGTGTATGGGGAGATATAGGACACTCAGAGGCAGCTGCCTCAGGGACCAGGTATTGGGGTGTGTATGGGGAGGATTATAGGACACTCAGAGGCAGCTGCCTCAGGGACCAGGTGTTGGGGTGTGTATGGGGGGATTATAGGACACTCAGAGGCAGCTGTCTCAGGGACCAGGTATTGGGGTGTGTATGGGGTGATTATAGGACACTCAGAGGCATCTGTCTCAGGGACCAGGTATTGGGGTGTGTATGGGGGGATTATAGGACACTCAGAGGCAGCTGCCTCAGGGACCAGGTATTGGGGTGTGTAAGGGGGGATTATAGGACACTCAGAGGCATCTGTCTCAGGGACCAGGTATTGGGGGGTGTATGGGGTGATTATAGGACACTCAGAGGCAGCTGTCTCAGGGACCAGGTATTGGGGTGTGTATGGGGGGATTATAGGACACTCAGAGGCAGCTGTCTCAGGGACCAGGTATTGGGGTGTGTATGGGGGGATTATAGGACACTCAGAGGCAGCTGCCTCAGGGACCAGGTATTGGGGTGTGTAAGGGGGGATTATAGGACACTCAGAGGCATCTGTCTCAGGGACCAGGTATTGGGGTGTGTATGGGGTGATTATAGGACACTCAGAGGCAGCTGTCTCAGGGACCAGGTATTGGGGTGTGTATGGGGGGATTATAGGACACTCAGAGGCAGCTGCCTCAGGGACCAGGTATTGGGGTGTGTAAGGGGGGATTATAGGACACTCAGAGGCAGCTGTCTTAGGGACCAGGTATTGGGGTGTGTAAGGGGGGATTATAGGACACTCAGAGGCATCTGTCTCAGGGACCAGGTACTGGGGTGTGTATGGGGGGATTATAGGACACTCAGAGGCAGCTGTCTCAGGACCAGGTATTGGGGTGTGTAGGGGGGGATTATAGGACACTCAGAGGCAACTGTCTCAGGACCAGGTATTGGGGTGTGTATGGGGATTATAGGACACTCAGAGGCAGCTGTCTCAGGTACCAGGTATTGGGGTGTGTAGGGGGGGATTATAGGACACTCAGAGGCAGCTGTCTCAGGACCAGGTATTGGGGTGTGTATGGGGGGAGTTATAGGACACTCAGAGGCAGCTGCGTCAGGGACCAGGTATTGGGGTGTGTTTGGGGATTATAGGACACTCAGAGGCAGCTGTCTCAGGTACCAGGTATTGGGGTGTGTAGGGGGGGATTATAGGACACTCAGAGGCAACTGTCTCAGGACCAGGTATTGGGGTGTGTATGGGGGGAGTTATAGGACACTCAGAGGCAGCTGCGTCAGGGACCAGGTATTGGGGTGTGTATGGGGGGAGTTATAGGACACTCAGAGGCAGCTGTCTCAGGGACCAGGTATTGGGGTGTGTATGGGGGGATTATAGGACACTCAGAGGCAGCTGCCTCAGGGACCAGGTATTGGGGTGTGTATGGGGGGATTATAGGACACTCAGAGGCAGCTGTCTCAGGGACCAGGTATTGGGGTGTGTATGGGGGGATTATAGGACACTCAGAGGCAGCTGCGTCAGGGACCAGGTATTGGGGTGTGTATCGGGGGATTATAGGACACTCAGAGGCAGCTGTCTCAGGACCAGGTATTGGGGTGTGTATGGGGGGATTATAGGACACTCAGAGGCAGCTGTCTCAGGGACCAGGTATTGGGGTGTGTAAGGGGGGATTATAGGACACTCAGAGGCAGCTGTCTTAGGGACCAGGTATTGGGGTGTGTAAGGGGGGATTATAGGACACTCAGAGGCAACTGTCTCAGGACCAGGTATTGGGGTGTGTATGGGGGGAGTTATAGGACACTCAGAGGCAGCTGCGTCAGGGACCAGGTATTGGGGTGTGTTTGGGGATTATAGGACACTCAGAGGCAGCTGTCTCAGGTACCAGGTATTGGGGTGTGTAGGGGGGGATTATAGGACACTCAGAGGCAACTGTCTCAGGACCAGGTATTGGGGTGTGTATGGGGGGAGTTATAGGACACTCAGAGGCAGCTGCGTCAGGGACCAGGTATTGGGGTGTGTATGGGGGGATTATAGGACACTCAGAGGCAGCTGCCTCAGGGACCAGGTATTGGGGTGTGTAAGGGGGGATTATAGGACACTCAGAGGCAGCTGTCTTAGGGACCAGGTATTGGGGTGTGTAAGGGGGGATTATAGGACACTCAGAGGCATCTGTCTCAGGGACCAGGTATTGGGGTGTGTTTGGGGATTATAGGACACTCAGAGGCAGCTGTCTCAGGTACCAGGTATTGGGGTGTGTAGGGGGGGATTATAGGACACTCAGAGGCAACTGTCTCAGGACCAGGTATTGGGGTGTGTATGGGGGGAGTTATAGGACACTCAGAGGCAGCTGCGTCAGGGACCAGGTATTGGGGTGTGTATGGGGGGAGTTATAGGACACTCAGAGGCAGCTGTCTCAGGGACCAGGTATTGGGGTGTGTATGGGGGGATTATTGGACACTCAGAGGCAGCTGTCTCAGGACCAGGTATTGGGGGAGTTATTGAACACTCAGAGGCAGCTGCTACATACATACGCGTGGCTGCATTTGGGTCTGAATAATGCCCAATAGCCAGAATCTGATTGGTTGCTATGGGCAACATCTACATTTTGTAAACCCATACTTTAGTAAATATATTCCCTAGTGTCCATAGGTTCTCATGTTGGCACTACCCCCCCCCCCCCCCTACAGTGCCATGTATCAATACTCAAGTACTGTACCTGCCACCTTCCCGGGGCCAATATACCTTTATGGGGCATTACCCAACTACCCATATCCCCCCTTCACAGGTCTATAGAGCCTCCCGCCTCCGTTAGCGTTTGTCAGAAATGGGGGCGGGTTGGGGTAGCTGTGTGACATCAAATGTGGCCTCTGTGACCCGAAAAATGGCTGCCTTGCGTCTTCCTTCGCAGCCTCGCTGCGGAGGCATGGGGGCTTTCACAAATCAGCGATGGGGTATTTGCATGCTGGGGGTTCTCGCCCTGTGCAGGGCGACCTCCAGCATTAACTTTGTTAATCTCTTATACTTCCCACCACTGCAGAGCTCTCCTGTCCTCAACTTCTGTGTTGACTTGAATCAACAGCCGCCGTCCACAATGCTCTGCCGCCGCCAGATATTCCACTGCCACCTTCTTGCTTGATCCCACCAGCTTCTGTCCTCTTCTGTGGCTGCTGGCACTCTTCCTATCTTCAGGAGCTCTTCACTGCTCACTCTGCAGCTCTGTGGAGTATTATAAAAAAAAATGTTGCGAGTGGGTGGAGCTATGCGTCTGTAAGTGATTGACTGATGCCAGCTTCAAATTCCCTTTCAGATGCACGCTAATCCATGCCAGTGTCCCTTCACCGGACCACTGCTAGGAAGATGGCGCCCCACACCAGGCCAGCAAACACCAGTTACCCGCTAGGGACCCCCTTCTCCTCTTCAGCTGGACTCCCTCTCACAGGGGCATAGGCTTATTGATCTTTGCAGGAATGCTGGTGGAAAAAGGCAGAGGGGCTCTTGGTCATAGCACCCAATTTTAGAGGGTTATGGGAATATTCTAGGGATGTGCAATGGCCCAGGGCCTACTTTGGAGGGCAGGGCCATGTCCGAGACCTATTGCCCTTGTTCGAGATTGGGACTTGCTGATAAATGACATTGATGGTCAGTGGGGCTTTCAAGAAACACAGGTGCCCCAATGGGGCTTTGCATGTTCTAGTCACCTGGGCCTCTTGCTCAGCTTGACCTGGGTACTGGAGGGCAAGTGCCACCATGTCAGCAATCCAGCCAATCCATAGAATTGTCAATCTGAAACCGCTGTTCTTGCTTATGGTTATGTCAGCACTTGCGGTAAGTACACAACTTCTCTGTCACCACAAAGGGTAACCACTAACCAGAGCCCTTACAATCTCCCGACAATTACTGTACCACAATTATGACTGAAACAATAATGTTACACCTGCGAAGCTTAGACCTTAGCAGTTCCTACAGGTGTATAGGTTCATGGAAAGACCTTCAGAAGACATCCAATGCTTTGCTGACATGGTTGCCCTGCCTGGGAGTGGGAGGACAGATGGGAGATCTGGGGCACAGCAACATACGTCCCAATATTGTCATCTGGGGACTCGGGACCTCACACACGATGAAGACTGAGGATGGGGCCTCAATGGGAAGGTGGCGGGGCCTCACAGCACCTCATTTAGCATTACTGTGGTGGTGTGTCCAGACCTCACCCAAGCTCCATTAACCCAATGCTCATCTCAGAGGAGCTGTGACAGCACTCGGCCAAATGTTTCGCCAGTGGCCAGCAGGTGGGACAGCGGGACAGTCCCAGAAAAACGGGAGCACAAGGTGGGCTGTGCGAATGGCATAGTGCCATGATCACATCATTGTGACCTCCTGCTATACAAAGCTGTGGATCCCTGTATTGTACGGGGGGGGGGCAATGACAGCACGATTCAGCAATTATTACATTATTAAGCCGCCTGGGCAGATGATTGGGATGTGGGTGGCTTCCGGGAGACTCACCTGAGATTCGGGAGTCATTGTTACTCTCTCCCGGAAGGCTCTCCCCAATTGGCTCTAAGGTGATAGGCTGGTTGTCTGCAGGCTCCTCAGCCCCAAGGTCTCATGGTAGTTGTAGTTCATCCTCTCCAGCGCATGAGCCCTTCATGCCCATAATCATCTGAAACCCCTGATCCCCGCCTCTGGGACCTCCCGGCGGCCAAGTACAAACCTCACACCCATACCAGAGAACAGCAGCATACAGTTCTACAGAAAATTGTATAAGTATCAACATTTGCATAAAGGCGACATTGTGTTTTGTTCTCCAGTATTAATAGTTTTGCAATTCAGGAGGAGCTGAAACCTGTGTATGTTATTCTACAGAGAGCTTCCGCATTGTCCCCCAGCCCCCTGCCGGGGCTTCATCACCAGACCCCACTGGGAGGTCTTTTCCTCCAGACACACATGGGCAGTGTTTTCTCCTGTATTTTGCTAGACCTCCCACTCTGCTGCAGGCCTGGCAATGACGTAGCTTCTCTGGGTTCCAACAACACAGGACCTTCCCCGCAGACCGGAGCCGGCTGCTGCAGTTTGCCTATAGAGCAAATCGGCCTGTAGAGGATGCAGTCAACATGGGGCTTCATTACATCTTGCAACATATTGACCTGCATCCTACACTCTAGATGGGGAAACTATAGGGGTAATGTGAACCCCTCGGGTGATGAGTTATGGAAACCCACTGTGAATGTAGGAATTAGTGAACCATATACCCTAAGGATCCTACCTTGTACTTGGAGGTCTTCTCTTGTCTTCGCAGAGAGCTGAGTATTGTCAATTTACTCAGGATAACCAGTCACTGGTTTTCGTCAACAACTCAATTTATTTATTAATATGGTTCAAAGATGCCCTTCTCTTTCAACAAGTATTACAACAAATGTACATTTCACAAATTGGTTTGCTTTTCACAATACACAGGAACAATTGCCTACACAATAAACAGAATGTTTGATTAGGCCGGAACCTGTTGTCTCTGGGTCTTCCTTCTTAAGTGGATTAGAAATCTTAACTCTGAACATTTATGCATACCGCTAGTACCAGATACAAGAAGGTTAGGACAGTGAATTCCTCAATAACCAAAGTAGCAATAGAGTGTCATGCATGCACTGACAAGAACTATATTAAAGTGACACAAATCAATGTTCTTTTCCCCTTTAGTTTATACTGCGCAGGTTATTAGCTTACTACCACGTTGGTGCACATGAAGTTTATGGCGCCTTATAGGAATCTTTGAAGTATAGCGTTTATATGTACTCCCTGCCTTTAGCCAAGAACAATCCTGCTTGTATCCTTTCCATACGAGTTCTTTGTAAATAAGTTGAAAGTATTCCCTTAACTGCAGAAAGAGTTAATTGGTGCTGATAAATCCCTGTGAAGGTGAAGAAGGCTTAATATATTGGTCCTAAATGATTGTCTCGAGCTGAACTCTGTATCCCTCTGAATAAGATAGGTACCTGGTCCTGCCTGGCTGTTTACTGACTGTGCGCTGGACAGGGCTCACTTAAACCCCGCTTAGGTTTTTGTAGTTCACCTGCAGAGTCCTCAACGTATTCGTGCAATGCAATAGCTAGAGGTAAACTGTGTAATAATTATGAGGTCTCAGCTAATACTTTAATTCTCTGTATTCTCTATGCTGCTGTAATATCAGGGTCTTCATGACTTTAGGACAGTGGCACTATGCTGCAGCAATTGGCTCTAACTACATGCCGAAGTGAGGTGATACTGTGTCCGGACTAAACTAGCTTCTCTTGCTCTGGGCAGTCAGTGTAGGTTGAAATAGGCTATTTTAGATTAATATTGGCCCTCATTCCGAGTTGTTCGCTCGGTAAAAATCTTCGCATCGCAGCGATTTTCCGCTTAATGCGCATGCGCAATGTTCGCACTGCGACTGCGCCAAGTAAATTTGCTATGCACTTAGTAATTTTACTCACGGCTTTTTCATCGTTCTGGCGATCGTAATGTGATTGACAGGAAATGGGTGTTACTGGGCGGAAACAGGCCGTTTTATGGGCGTGTGGGAAAAAACGCTACAGTTTCCGGAAAAAACGCAGGAGTGGCCGGAAAAACGGAGGAGTGTCTGGGCGAACGCTGGGAGTGTTTGTGACATCAAACCAGGAACGACAAGCACTGAACTGATCGCAGATGCCGAGTAAGTCTGAAGCTACTCAGAAACTGCTACGAGGTGTGTAATCGCAATATTGCGAATACATCGTTCGCATTTTTAAGATGCTAAGATTCACTCCCAGTAGGCGGCGGCTTAGCGTGAGCAACTCTGCTAAAATCGCCTTGCGAGCGAACAACTCGGAATGACCTCCATTGTTCAGTTGGATGTGAGAATCCCTTCAGGGACATACAGCCCTACTATAGCTGTTTCTGTGCGCCCTCTGATTGCCGTATATGGACTGTCCGGGGCCACCTCCCGATCCTCCCTGTGTGTTCACACACTTACTCACTGTCGGGCGGAGTCTCCGTCTATGAATGTCAGTCACCTCCAAGACACTTTCCTGAAGGCGTTCCCGCTAGAAGTATCTTACAGCAGGCAGTCAGAGGGAGGGATCCGCTACCGCCCCCGTCATCAGCGTCAGCGATGACATCTTCTCTGGAGCGCGGATAAGGATCTCCACACTGGACTCACTCTCCAAGCTCAGCGGGACACACCGGAGTCTGTTCGGGGTAATTCAGCTTAACTTTGTCATCAGATGCAGGTACGGAGCGGTTACCACAGCTGTTAATGCCGCACCGAGTACGCAGCACCAGCGCACCTCTCTCCGTCCCCTCAGCGAGCTCTCCACAAACCACCTCTCCCAAATGTGACTGGCCTCACCACCTGACTGGTCATGTGACCTGCTCCTGAGCTCTTGAGCACTTGCTGGGGCTGCGGTCTGTCAGTCATATAATGACATACACCTGCACTGTACTGTGATGCACAATGTCAGACATACTGTAATACGTCACATTGTGGGGTATTACAGTAACTATGGTGGAAAAGATTTGGGGGTGCTCATAGTAATAGGCTTAATAACAGTACACAAAGTCAAAGTGCAGCAAAGAAGGCAAGTAAGGTGCTTGTGTGTATAATATGGAGACCAGGGACTCGTATGTAATCCTGCCGCTGTATAAATCATTGGTACGTCCGCACCTGTAATACTGTGTTCAGTTCTGGGCACCGTATTATAAAAAAGATATCGGGGAACTAGAGAGGGTTGAAAGATGCGCTACTAAACTGGTTAAAGGGATAGAGACTCTGGAGTATAAGGAAAGGATTACTAGGTTACATACGTATACACTGGAAAAGAGGCGTCTAAGAGGAGACATTATTAATATCTTCAAATATGTAAAGGGTCAAAATGTAAGAGTGCTGGTGCGGGTGCAGTGCCTGCTGCTTACCTCGCGTCGCACTCTCACCTTCAGGTCGCGGAAACTTCAACGGACCTGGAACCTTCAGTTGGACCCAGACACGACGATCCCCTTCCAGATGCACATGACAGCCGAACTGGGAGGAAAGGAGATAAATGAAGGAGTATCAACTCTTTTCCAAAGGGAAACAGGATACTCCCAGGGTGGCGGCGACCAGTTAGGTGAAAATCATCATCGGCATAAAGCCTCAGCCACCCAATTTTCACCAAACAGCGCTCTCACGCTGAGGTGTGTTCTGAACCTCTCACGCTGAGGTGTGTTCTGGACCTCACGCTGAGGTGTGTTCTGGACCTCTCACGCTGAGGTGTGTTCAGGACCTCTCACGCTGAGGTGTGTTCTGGACCTCTCACGCTGAGGTGTGTTCTGGACCTCTCACGCTGAGGTTTGTTCTGGACCTCTCACGCTGAGGTGTGTTCTGGACCTCTCACGCTGAGGTGTGTTCAGGACCTCTCACGCTGAGGTGTGTTCTGAACCTCTCACGCTGAGGTGTGTTCTGGACCTCACGCTGAGGTGTGTTCTGGACCTCTCACGCTGAGGTGTGTTCAGGACCTCTCACGCTGAGGTGTGTTCTGGACCTCTCACGCTGAGGTGTGTTCTGGACCTCTCACGCTGAGGTGTGTTCTGGACCTCTCACGCTGAGGTGTGTTCTGGACCTCTCACGCTGAGGTGTGTTCTGGACCTCTCACGCTGAGGTGTGTTCTGGACCTCTCACGCTGAGGTGTGTTCTGGACCTCTCACGCTGAGGTGTGTTCTGGACCTCTCATCTGGACCTCTCACGCTAAGGTGTGTTCTGGACCTCTCACGCTAAGATATGTTCTGGACCTCTCTCGCTGAGGTGTGTTCTGGACCTCTCATGCTGAGGTGTGTTCTGGACCTCTCACGCTGAGGTGTGTTCAGGACCTCTCACGCTGAGGTGTGTTCTGGACCTCTCACGCTGAGGTGTGTTCTGGACCTCTCACGCTGAGGTGTGTTCTGGACCTCTCACGCTGAGGTGTGTTCTGGACCTCTCACGCTGAGGTGTGTTCTGGACCTCTCACACTAAGGTGTGTTTTGGACCTCTCACGATGAGGTTTGTTCTGGACCTCTCACGCTGAGGTGTGTTCTGGACCTCTCACGCTGAGGTGTGTTCTGGACCTCTCATCTGGACCTCTCATGCTAAGGTGTGTTCTGGACCTCTCACGCTAAGATGTGTTCTGGACCTCTCTCGCTGAGGTGTGTTCTGGACCTCTCACGCTGAGGTGTGTTCTGGACCTCTCACGCTGAGATGTGTTCTGGACCTCTCACGCTGAGGTGTGTTCTGGACCTCTCACGCTGAGGTGTGTTCTGGACCTCTCACGCTGAGGTGTGTTCTGGACCTCTCACGCTGAGGTGTGTTCTGGACCTCTCACACTAAGGTGTGTTTTGGACCTCTCACGATGAGGTTTGTTCTGGACCTCTCACGCTGAGGTGTGTTCTGGACCTCTCACGCTGAGGTGTGTTCTGGACCTCTCATCTGGACCTCTCATGCTAAGGTGTGTTCTGGACCTCTCACGCTAAGATGTGTTCTGGACCTCTCTCGCTGAGGTGTGTTCTGGACCTCTCACGCTGAGGTGTGTTCTGGACCTCTCACGCTGAGGTGTGTTCAGGACCTCTCACGCTGAGGTGTGTTCTGGACCTCTCACGCTGAGGTGTGTTCTGGACCTCTCACGCTGAGGTGTGTTCTGGACCTCTCACGCTGAGGTGTGTTCTGGACCTCTCACGCTGAGGTGTGTTCTGGACCCCGGAATGGTGCTCAGGGGACAGACAGACAAAGGGACAGACGGACACAGATGATGCTCACCGTTGCCAATCTTGTACTGCGATCTTCCTCTTCACTTACAGGTCCCTGTAAGGAGGGAAACAAACAACAACCGTACAGGGCCTAACTCTACCCTAGTGTGCGTCCGCTACACTAGCTACATGAACAGAGCCCTCACACTAGCTCAGGTCTACGTGGTGCAACACAACTATGCACAACTGTAAACTAACTCTAAAACAAACACTTTGCCCTGCACAGTAACACGCATCACAATATAACAGTACAAGATCAAACGGTGCTGTCCCGTTAAATCCCTACCTACTCTTTATGGGTTACATATGTAACCCACCTTCCGTACAGTAACTTACCAGGGGCTCAGGCCTTTGGGTCTGCCCACTTTAGTCACGTTGGAGTGGCCTGGGCCTAGCGCCCAGTACCACCCTTATTCACCTGGGGGGGCACTTATTGACTGGGCCTAGAGCCCCCTAACTGCACAGAGGCCTGACATCACCCACGGGCCTAGCGCCCGCCTAACAGAGGCCAAATGGGTGACCCGGGCCTAATGCCCAGGATCACCTTAGATCCCTAAGCGGCCGTAAATGAACTAGGGCCTAATGCCCTCTAACATAGCCACAGGCCTAATGCCCGAACTATGCCCACGGGCCTAATGCCTGCCTACCATGCCCACAGGCCGAGAGGGCCTGACTGTGCCACCGGGACTAATGCCCGTTCCCTGGTGGTCTAGGGAGGAAGGAGTAAAGATGAGCCTCACTGAGGCCGCACCTGGTCCCGAGGTCCTCTGGCGCCCTCTTCTGCCGCTGACCTGTCCTGGCCAGCGGCGTCACCGCCGTCCCGCCTCCAGCCGCTGCTGGACATCCTTCTTCAGGAGCCTGGCGTCTTCCGGCCTCTTCAGCGGCCCCCTAGCTCTCCCTGCCATGGCCGCCGTCTTCTTCTTCTCCGTCGCTTCTTCTCTCTGTCCCACTCTTCGACGCTCTTCTGCAGGGCCTCCTCTCTCTTCTGGGTCCCGGCAGCATCTGACGTCACTCGCCGGGGGTGGGACCTATGATGTGGCGAGCGCAGATTGGCTCGCTGCGGCCACCCGTGATTGCCCGGTGCTCCGTGAGCTGTGATTGGCTCGTGGAGGACGCCAAATTTGAAATGCAGCTGGCGGCGCTTCCTATTGGCTGCCAAAGCGGCGCCAAGTTTCAAGCGCCGCTGCTGACATCACCCACCAATGGGTATTTTGCCTCTTTTTAACCTCACTGACTATGTAACGATGACCTGCCTGGGACCTATGCGAGGATCCTGTTCGTTGATTTCAGTTTGCGCATTTAACACGATTGTTCCAGGGATTCTCTTCTCCAAGTTGTTACACTGTGGGGTTCCGTTGTCCACCTGTCATTGGATTGTCCATTTCTTAACAAACAGGAAACAGTCTGTGAAAGCGGGGAGATCACCTGGAGTGTATGTGCGGCTAGTGTGCGGGGGCACCGCAGGGATGCGTCCTATCCCCTACGCTTTTATCACTATATACTAATGACTGTGTCGTTGGTGAGACATCCGTAACATTTTTGAAATTCGTGGATGAAACTACCGTCATTAGTTTAATCAAGGATGGGGACGAGTCAGCCTATCAGAGAGAACGTGGACCGGTTGGCCCAGAACAACTAGTGCTTAATCCACTCAAAACAGTAGAGATGGTTGTGGATTTAGGAGGGGCTCAGCCATTGTGCCCCCACTTACAATAGCTGGCAATATTATGTCTATGGTGGGCTCCTTTAAGTTCTTGGGGTGAATAATCTCACGGGACCTTCAGTGGGGGGTTAATATTGATACAATTGTCAATCTGTACAGCGCTGCGGAATATGTGTGCGATAACTGGTAATAAATAAAAAGGCTCAGCAAAGATTGTACTTCTTATGGCAGCTGAAAGATTTAGCCTCCCGCGTGAATTGCTGATTCTGTTCTATTCGGCCACAATGGCGTCTGCGCTATGCTCGTCGGCTGTGGTATGGTTTGGCTCGGTCACTGAACGTCATAGGCTTAGGCTCTAAAGAATTGTGAGAACCGCAGAGAGGATAATTGGGGCGAGTCTGCCGTCTGTTCTGGAATTGGATTCATCAAGGGTGGAGAAACGAGCTAGCAATATTGTAAAGGATGAGACACATTCGGGCTGGTCTCTTTATCAGCTGCTTCCATCAGGCAGGCGCTATAGAGCGCATCCCGTAAAAACGCTCAGACACAAAAACAGCTTTTCCTTCACGCAATCCGTTTGTTAAATAATTGTTGAATTATGTAATTCTTCTTCTATAGCATCGCTGCTTTAGTTCTGCTGGATTTAATGATTGTGGGCCTAATTCAGACCTGATCGCAGCAGCAAATGTGTTAGCAGTTGGGCAAAACCATGTGCACTGCAAGGGGGGGGGGGAGATGTAACATGTGCACTGCAGGGGAGGCAGATGTAACATGTGCAGAGAGAGTTAGATTTGGGTGGGGGGGTGTTCAAACTGAAATCTAAATTGCAGTGTAAAAATAAAGCAGCCAGTATTTACCCTGCACAGAAATAATATAACCCACCCAAATCTAACTCTCTCTGCACATGTTACATCTGCCCCACCTGCACTGCACATGTTACATCTGCCCCACCTACACTGCACATGTTACATCTACCCCACCTGCACTGCACATGATTTTGCCCAACTGCTAACAAATTTGCTGCTACGACTAAGTCTGAATTACCCCCTGTATATCGACTGTTTTACATTATGTTTGAATACTTGTGATATCTTTGTCGTGCAGCTGACCGGAGACAAATTCCAGGTGTACTGTTGTATAACTGGGGCAAAATTTACCAAAGTTCGATTTTGGTGATTCAAGGGATTTGGGATTCTGTTTCAATTCAATTTCCATTTGATTTGAGTTGAACAGATTTACTATAGCCCAAATCGAATGTCAAATCGATTCTATTGGCAGATTCAATTTATAGCCCAATAGAAATTGAATGAAAAAAAAAAAATCAATGTTTTCCCATAAAACAACATGAAATAACCTCATTTAGTAATGTTTGATTTGAAATGGACCTCCAAATCGAACCTCAAATCGAACCTCAAATCTCCAAATGTTTAGAATGATACTAGACATTCGATTTTGGCTTCTAACCCCATTCTAAAGATAGGAAAATGATAGTGATGACTTTTTAAGTATCCAAAAACACATAGGGCAGTGTGATAGTAGCAGAAATGGATGCCCAAGACAATGGTATGTTGTGAACCTACCTATACCATGCAAAACACCACCTGACTGAAAAAACTCAGAAAAAAAATTCTGTCAGCAGCTTCATGAGTTGAGTAGAGCACATATTTAGACTTTTAGGCAACAAAACAATTATGCAAAAGATAGCACAAGAGCACAATATTTACAAATTTACAGTAAATTATGATGAAATTAGCAGTAAACAAGAGTGAAGTAAGTGCCTATCCAGATTTTGCCCATGATGCTTAAATCCTCCCCAACTAATCCCTGTCTATCTAAAATCTTGTTGGACAATTTGCAAAGGGATGGTTGTTGTGCAAAATAGCAGTATGTATTAAATTTTTAAAAACAATTAAGAATCACATATAGCCACCCAATCCTTGGCAGAATGCATCTTTGATTGATTCCAATAATATTTTTTACAAATTGCATATATTTTAATCAATATATGCAAAATTTGTATTTTTGCTCAGCTGCCGTCTATTGCATAACCACGCAAAAATTAATAATTTTTTTTTAATGTATAAAACAATGTAATGTGTGTGTTTCACTTTAGTGAGCATGTGATACATTTGGATCAATAGGAAGCAATGAGGGTGTTCTATTCGATTTTACATTCTATTTGGATGGGGATTTCAATGGGGATATGAGGTTCAATTTAGGAAGGGATTCCATAGATTCAATTCTAAAACCCTTCTAAACATGAATCAACATCGAATTCAATTTTAAAATCATATGAAAAATCAATTTTTAGCGAATAAGGTAAAATGCAAAAAGTTTAGAAAGACCAAATAAAATCGATTTCAATAGATTTGGAAGATTCATAAAGCCCCTTCCGAAACCAAATTTTAGTAAATATACCCCCTGGTCAATAAATTTGATTCTGATTCTGATTCTTTGTGGCTACTTACTGACATCTAGTGGCTGCTTCCTGTAACTACGCCTCAGCTGTGGTAATTGCTCAGATATGATAAATGCGACAGCTAATGACTACCTGGTATTGTTCCATGCTCAGTGAACGAGGAGCATAGGAGGTCATTCCGAGTTGATCGCTCGCTAGCTATTTTTTACAGCGCAGCGATCAGATAGTCACCGCCTATGGGGGAGTGTATTTTCGTTTTGCAAGTGTGCGAACGCTATTGCAGCTGAGCGGTACAAAAAAGTTTTTTTGCAGTTTCTGAGTAGCTCAGAACTTACTCAGCCGCTGCGATCACTTCAGTCTTTTTGGTCCCGGAATTGATGTTAGACACCCGTCCTGCAAACACTTGGACATGCCTCCGTTTTTCCAGCCACTGCCAGAAAACGGTCAGTTGACACCCACAAACGCCCTCTTTATGTAAATCCCCTTGCGATCGGCTGAGCGAATGGATTCTTTGTTAAATCCATCGCCCAGCACCAATCCTCTTTGTACCCGTATGACGCGCCTGCGCATTGCGGTGCATACGCATGCGCAGTTTTGCTAAGTTTTTACCTGATTACAGCGCTGCAAAAAATAGCTAGTGTGTGATTAGGTTGGAATGACCCCCATAGATCGTGGGTTAGGATGAGAGCTTACATTCTATAGGGGAGGGGAGACAGACAGGGGTGACACAGAGGAGAGACAGTGAGTGAGGAGCATAGAGCGGTGGGTTAGGATGAGAGCTTACACTCTATAGGGGAGGGGAGACAGACAGGGGTGACACAAAGGAGAGAGAAAGTGAGTGAGGAGCATAGAGCGGTGGGTTAGGATGAGAGCTTACACTCTATAGGGGAGGGGAGACAGACAGGGGTGACACAGAGGAGAGACAGTGAGTGAGGAGCATAGAGCGGTGGGTTAGGATGAGAGCTTACACTCTATAGGGGAGGGACAGACAGACAGGGGTGACACAGAGGAGAAACAGTGTGTGAGGAGCATAGAGCGGTGGGTTAGGATGAGAGCGTACACTCTATAGGGGAGGGACAGACAGACAGGGGTGACACAGAGGAGAGACAGTGAGTGAGGAGCATAGAGCGGTGGGTTAGGATGAGAGTTTACACTCTATAGGGGAGGGACAGACAGACAGGGGTGACACAGAGGAGAGACAGTGAGTGAGGAGCATAGAGCGGTGGGTTAGGATGAGAGATTACACTCTATAGGGGAGGGACAGACAGGGGTGACACAGAGGAGAGACAGTGAGTGAGGAGTATAGAGCGGTGGGATAGGATGATAGATTACACTCTATAGGGGAGGGAGAGACAGACAGGGGTGACACAGAGGAGAGACAGTGAGTGAGGAGCATAGAGCGGTGGGTTAGGATGAGAGCGTACACTCTATAGGGGAGGGACAGACAGACAGGGGTGACACAGAGGAGAGACAGTGAGTGAGGAGCATAGAGCGGTGGGATAGGATGATAGATTACACTCTATAGGGGAGGGAGAGACAGACAGGGGTGACACAGAGGAGAGACAGTGAGTGAGGAGCATAGAGCGGTGGGTTAGGAATGGATGAGAGACTACACTCTATAGGGGAGGGACAGATAGACAGGGGTGACACAGAGGAGAGACAGTGAGCGAGAAGCATAGAGCGGTGGGTTAGGAATGGATGAGAGACTACACTCTATAGGGGAGGGACAGACAGTCAGGGGTGACACAGAGGAGAGACAGTGAGTGAGGAGCATAGAGCGGTGGGTTAGGATGAGAGACTACACTCTATAGGGGAGGGACAGACAGACAGGGGTGACACAGAGGAGACAGTGAGTGAGGAGCATAGAGCGGTGGGATAGGATGAGAGCTTACACTCTATAGGAGAGGGGCAGATAGACAGGGGTGACACAGAGGAGAGACAGTGAGTGAGGAGCATAGAGCGGTGGGTTAGGATGAGATTACACTCTATAGGGGAGGGACGTACAGACAGGGGTGACACAGAGGAGAGACAGTGAGTGAGGAGCATAGAGCGGTGGGTTAGGATGAGAGCTTACACTCTATAGGGGAGGGACAGACAGACATGGGTGACACAGAGGGGAGAGACAGAGAGTGAGGAGCATAGAGCGGTGAGTTAGGATGAGAGCTTACACTCTATAGGGGAGGGTCAGACGGGTGACACAGAGGAGAGACAGTGAGTGAGGAGCATAGAGCGGTGGGTTAGGAATGGATGAGAGACTACACTCTATAGGGGAGGGACAGACAGACAGGGGTGACACAGAGGAGAGACAGTGAGCGAGAAGCATAGAGCGGTGGGTTAGGAATGGATGAGAGACTACAGTCTATAGGGGAGGGACAGACAGACAGGGGTGACACAGAGGAGAGACAGTGAGTGAGGAGCATAGAGCGGTGGGTTAGGATGAGAGACTACACTCTATAGGGGAGGGACAGACAGACAGGGGTGACACAGAGGAGACAGTGAGTGAGGAGCATAGAGCGGTGGGATAGGATGAGAGCTTACACTCTATAGGAGAGGGGCAGACAGACAGGGGTGACACAGAGGAGAGACAGTGAGTGAGGAGCATAGAGCGGTGGGTTAGGATGAGATTACACTCTATAGGGGAGGGACAGACAGACAGGGGTGACACAGAGGAGAGACAGTGAGTGAGGAGCATAGAGCGGTGGGTTAGGATGAGAGCTTACACTTTATAGGGGAGGGACAGACAGACAGGGGTGACACAGGAGAGACAGTGAGCGAGGAGCATAGAGCGGTGGGTTAGGATGAGAGCTTACACTCTATAGGGGAGGGACAGACAGACATGGGTGACACATAGGGGAGAGACAGAGAGTGAGGAGCATAGAGTGGTGAGTTAGGATGAGAGCTTACACTCTATAGGGGAGGGTCAGACGGGTGACACAGAGGAGAGACAGTGAGTGAGGAGCATAGAGCGGTGGGTTAGGATGAGAGATTACACTCTATAGGGGAGGGACAGACAGACAGGGGTGACACAGAGGGTAGAGACAGTGAGTGGGGAGCATAGAGCGGTGGGTTAGGATGAGAGCTTACACTCTATAGGGGAGGGGCAGACAGACAGGGGACACAGAGGAGACAGTGAGTGAGGAGCATAGAGCGGTTGGTTAGGATGAGAGCTTACACTCTATAGGGGAGGGACAGACAGACAGGGGTGACACAGGAGAGACAGAGAGTGAGGAGCATAGAGCGGTGGGTTAGGATGAGAGCTTACACTCTATAGGGGAGGGACAGACAGGGGTGACACAGAGGAGAGACAGTGAGTGAGGAGCATAGAGCGGTGGGTTAGGATGAGAGACAACACTCTATAGGGGAGGAACAGACAGACAGGGGTGACACAGAGGAGAGACAGTGAGCGAGAAGCATAGAGCGGTTTGTTAGGATGAGAGACTACACTCTATAGGGGAGGGACAGACAGACAGGGGTGACACAGAGGAGAGACAGTGAGCGAGGAGCATAGAGCGGTGGGTTAGGATGAGAGACTACACTCTATAGGGGAGGGACAGACAGACAGGGGTGACACAGAGGAGAGACAGTGAGTGAGGAGCATAGAGCGGTGGGATAGGATGAGAGCTTACACTCTATAGGGGAGGGACAGACAGACAGGGATGACACAGGGGAGAGACAGTGAGTGAGGAGCATAGAGCGGTGGGTTAGGATGAGAGACTACACTCTATAGGGGAGGGACAGACAGACAGTGGTGACACAGAGGAGAGACAGTGAGTGAGGAGTATAGAGCGGTGTGTTAGGATGAGAGCTTACACTCTATAGGGGAGGGACAGACAGGGGTGACACAGAGGAGAGACAGTGAGTGAGGAGCATAGAGCGGTGGGTTAGGATGAGAGTTTACACTCTATAGGGGAGGGACAGACAGACAGGGGTGACACAGAGGAGAGACAGTGAGTGAGGAGCATAGAGCGGTGGATTAGGATGAGAGACTACACTCTATAGGGGAGGGACAGACAGACAGGGGTGACACAGAGGAGAGACAGTGAGTGAGGAGCATAGAGCGGTGGGATAGGATGAGAGCTTACACTCTATAGGGGAGGGACAGACAGACAGGGATGACACAGGGGAGAGACAGTGAGTGAGGAGCATAGAGCGGTGGGTTAGGATGAGAGACTACACTCTATAGGGGAGGGACAGACAGACAGTGGTGACACAGAGGAGAGACAGTGAGTGAGGAGTATAGAGCGGCGGGTTAGGATGAGAGCTTACACTCTATAGGGGAGGGACAGACAGACAGGGGTGACACAGAGGAGAGACAGTGAGTGAGGAGCATAGAGCGGTGGGTTAGGATAAGAGCTTACACTCTATAGAGGAGGGACAGACAGACTGGGGTGACACAGAGAAGAGACAGTGAGTGAGGATCATAGAGCGGTGGGTTAGGATAAGAGCTTACACTCTATACTGGAGGGACAGACAGGGGTGACACAGAGGAGAGACAGTGAGTGAGGAGCATAGAGCGGTGGGTTAGGATGAGAGATTACACTCTATAGGGGAGGGACAGACAGACAGTGGTGACACAGAGGAGAGACAGTGAGTGAGGAGCATAGAGCGGTGGGTTAGGATGAGAGCTTACACTCTATAGGGGAGGGACAGACAGACAGGGGTGACACAGAGGAGAGACAGTGAGTGAGGAGCATAGAGCGGTGGGTTAGGATGAGAGCTTACACTCTATAGGGGAGGGACAGACAGACAGGGGTGACACAGAGGAGAGACAGTGAGGGAGGAGCATAGAGCGGTGGGTTAGGATGAGAGCTTACACTCTATAGAGGAGGGACAGACAGACAGGGGTGACACAGAGGAGAGAGACAGTGAGTGAGGAGCATAGAGCGGTGGGTTAGGATGAGAGCTTACACTCTATAGAGGAGGGACAGACAGGGGTGACACAGAGGAGAGACAGTGAGTGAGGAGCATAGAGCGGTGGGTTAGGATGAGAGATAACACTCTATAGAGGAGGGACAGACAGACAGGGGTGACAGAGGAGAGACAGTGAGTGAGGAGCATAGAGCGGTGGGTTAGGATGAGAGATTACACTCTATAGAGGAGGGACAGACAGACAGGGGTGACAGAGGAGAGACAGTGAGTGAGGAGCATAGAGCGGTGGGTTAGGATGAGAGCTTACACTCTATAGGGGAGGGACAGACAGACAGGGGTGACACAGAGGAGAGACAGTGAGTGAGGAGCATAGAGCGGTGGGTTAGGATGAGAGACTACACTCTATAGGGGAGGGACAGACAGACGGGGTTGACACAGAGGAGAGACAGTGAGCGAGAAGCATAGAGCGGTGGGTTAGGATGAGAGACTACACTCTATAGGGGAGGGACAGACAGACAGGGGTGACACAGAGGAGAGACAGTGAGCGAGGAGTATAGAGCGGTGTGTTAGGATGAGAGCTTACACTCTATAGGGGAGGGACAGACAGGGGTGACACAGAGGAGAGACAGTGAGTGAGGAGCATAGAGCGGTGGGATAGGATGAGAGCTTACACTCTATAGGGGAGGGACAGACAGACAGGGGTGACACAGAGGAGAGAGACAGTGAGTGAGGAGCATAGAGCGGTGGGTTAGGATGAGAGACTACACTCTATAGGGGAGGGACAGACAGACAGTGGTGACACAGAGGAGAGACAGTGAGTGAGGAGTATAGAGCGGCGGGTTAGGATGAGAGCTTACACTCTATAGGGGAGGGACAGACAGACAGGGGTGACACAGAGGAGAGACAGTGAGTGAGGAGCATAGAGCGGTGGGTTAGGATAAGAGCTTACACTCTATAGGGGAGGGATAGACAGACTGGGGTGACACAGAGAAGAGACAGTGAGTGAGGAGCATAGAACGGTGGGTTAGGATAAGAGCTTACACTCTATAGGGGAGGGACAGACAGGGGTGACACAGAGGAGAGACAGTGAGTGAGGAGCATAGAGCGGTGGGTTAGGATGAGAGATTACACTCTATAGGGGAGGGACAGACAGACAGTGGTGACACAGAGGAGAGACAGTGAGTGAGGAGCATAGAGCGGTGGGTTAGGATGAGAGCTTACACTCTATAGGGGAGGGACAGACAGACAGGGGTGACACAGAGGAGAGACAGTGAGTGAGGAGCATAGAGCGGTGGGTTAGGATAAGAGCTTACACTCTATAGGGGAGGGACAGACAGGGGTGACACAGAGGAGAGACAGTGAGTGAGGAGCATAGAGCGGTGGGTTAGGATGAGAGATTACACTCTATAGGGGAGGGACAGACAGACAGGGGTGACACAGAGGAGAGACAATGGGGTATATTTACTAAAATTCGTATTTTTCAGAATGAGGTTAAAGTTCAAACACGAATGACATCGAAAGTGTAAATTTGCAACTTTTTGAATTTATTACGACTAATTTACTAAGCTGTCGTATTCTGCATTTTCGTGTTTTCTGATGTCGATGTCATTCGTATTTTTTGGCAGTGTTTTACGGGAGTGAATAGTAAAACACTGCCAACATTAACACAATGAATCTCGGCCGAATCTGTGAGATCCGTGCTGGGCTTTATTGTGCACCTTTCGTAAAAAAAAAAAAAATGTTAAAAAGCAAAAAAAAAAAATGCGTGGGGTTCCCCCCCCTAAGCAAAACCAGTGCGGGCTCTTTGAGCCGGGCCTGGTTGACAAAATATGGGGGGAAAAATGACAGGGGTTCCCCCATATTTCATCAACCAGCACCGGGCTCTGCGCCTGGTCCTGGTTCAAAAAATACGGAGGACAAAAAGCGTAGGGGTCCCCCATATTTTTAAAACCAGCACCGGGCTCCACTAGCCAGGTACATAATGCCACAGCCGGTGGACACTTTTAGAGTGGTCCCGGCGGCCCTGGCATTACATACCCAACTAGTCACCCCTGGACGGGGTACCCTGGAGGAGTGGGAACCCCTTAAATCAAGGGGTCCCCCCCTCCAGCCACCCAAGGGCCAGGGGTGAAGCCCAAAGCTGTCCCCCCCATCCAAGGGCGGCGGTTGGGGGGCTGATAGCATTTTGAAAAAAATTTGAATATTGTTTTTAGTGGCAGTACTACAAGTCCCAGCAAGCCTCCCCCGCAAGCTGGTACTTGGAAAACCACAAGTACCAGCATGCGGTGGAAAACCGGGCCCGCTGGTACCTGTAGTACTACTACTAAAAAAATACCCCCCAAAAAAACAGGACACACAAACCGTGACAGTATAAGTTTATTACATACATGCACACCTCCATACATACATACTTACCTATGTTCCCACGAGGCTCGGTCCTCTTCTCCATGTAGAATCCTCGGGATACCTGTGAAAAATTATACTCACATAATCCATTGTACCTTCTGTTCTTTGTATAATCCACGTACTTGGCAAAACAAAAAAACGGAAACCCGACCACGCACTGAAAGGGGTCCCATGTTTACACATGGGACCCCTTTCCCCGACTGCCAGGACCCCCCCTGACTCCTGTCAAAGAGGGTCCCTTCAGCCAATCAGGGAGCACCATGTCATGGCACTCTCCTGATTGGCTGTGTGCTCCTGTAGTGTCTGTGAGGCAGCACACGGCAGAGATACGCTCCATTGTATCCAATGGTGGGAACTTTGCGGTAAGCGGTTGACCGAAAGTAACCTCACAGCTGACCGCAAAGTTCCCACCATTGGATACAATGGAGCGCATAGGCGCTACATTGTATCTCTGCCGTGTGCTGCCTCACAGACACTACAGGAGTACACAGCCAATCAGGAGAGTGCCATGACGTGGCGCTCCCTGATTGGCTGAAGGGACCCTCTTTGACAGGAGTCAGGGGGGGGCCTGGCAGTCGGGGAAAGGAGTCCCATGTGTAAACATGGGACCCCTTTCAGTGCGTGGTCGGGTTTCCGTTTTTTTGTTTTGCCAGGTAAGTGGATTATACAAAGAAAACAAGATATCCTGGATTATGTGAGTATAATTTTTTCACAGGTACCCCAAGGATTCTACATCGAGAAGAGGACCGAGCCTCGTGGGAACATAGGTAAGTATGTATGTTTGGAGGTGTGCATGTATGTAATAAACTTGTACTGTCACGGTGTGTGTGTCCTGTTTTTTGTTGGGTATTTTTTTAGTAGTAGTACTACAGGTACCAGCGGGCCCGGTTTTCCACCGCATGCTGGTACTTGTGGTTCTCCAAGTACCAGCTTGCGGGGGAGGCTTGCTGGGACTTGTAGTACCTCTACTAAAAACAATATTCTCATTTTTTACACAAGGCTATCTGCCCCCATCCGCCGCCCTTGGATGGGGGGGGACAGCCTCGGGCTTCACCCCTGGCCCTTGGGTGGCTGGAGGGGGGGACCCCTTGATTGAAGGGGTCCCCACTCCTCCAGGGTACCCCGGCCAGGGTTGACTAGTTGGGGATGTAATGCCAGGGCCGCCGGGACCACAATAAAAGTGTCCCCCGGCTGTGGCATTATGTACCTGGCTAGTGGAGCCCGGTGCTGGTTTAAAAAATACGGGGGACCCCTACGCTTTTTGTCCCCCGTATTTTTTGAACCAGGACCAGGCGCAGAGCCCGGTGCTGGTTGATGAAATATGGGGGAACCGCTGTCATTTTCCCCCCATATTTTGTCAACCAGGACCGGCTCAAAGAGCCCGAGGCTGGTTTTCCTTAGGAGAGGGGACCCCACGCATTTTTTTTCTTCTAATTTTACATCATTTCCCACCCATTCCCACTGATAACCATGCACTGATATCATGGATCCGTGCATGACTATCAGAACACGGTAAACAAAAAGCAGGTCTGTTTTAAAACTGCTTTTTTTTACGATTTGTATTTTTTCACGGCAGTGTTTGGCTATTGCCGGCAGTGTTTGTGAAATACAAATTTTAGTAAATTACCGAGTTCAAGCAAATAACAGGCGTATTTGACCGATGGTGTATTCATTCGTAATTTTTTTCTTTGACTTAAAAAAAAATAAGAATGCCCTCATCACTGCCGTGATTTGTGTTTAGTAAATTACCAAGATGACACTTTGAAGAAAATACACCAAATCGGTCAAAATCGGGAGCTTAGTAAATATACCCCAGTGAGTGAGGAGCATAGAGCGGTGGGTTAAGATGAGAGCTAACACTCTATAGGGGAGGGACTGACAGACAGGGGTGACACAGAGGAGAGACAGTGAGTGAGGAGCATAGAGCGGTGGGTTAGGATGAGAGATTACACTTTATAGGGGAGGGACAGACAGACAGGGGTGACACAGAGGAGAGACAGTGAGTGAGGAGCATAGAGCGGTGGGTTAAGAGATGAGAGCTTACACTCTATAGGGGAGGGACAGACAGACAGGGGTGACACAGAGGAGAGACAGTGAGTGAGGAGCATAGAGCGGTGGGTTAGGATGAGAGATTACACTCTATAGAGGAGGGACAGACAGACAGGGGTGACACAGAGGGGAGACAGTGAGTGAGGAGCATAGAGCGGTGGGTTAGGATGAGAGATTACACTCTATAGGGGAGGAGCAGACAGACAGGGGTGACACAGAGGAGAGACAGTGAGTGAGGAGCATAGAGCGGTGGGTTAGGATGAGAGATTACACTCTATAGAGGAGGGACAGACAGACAGGGGTGACAGAGGAGAGACAGTGAGTGAGGAGCATAGAGCGGTGGGTTAGGATGAGAGATTACACTCTATAGAGGAGGGACAGACAGACAGGGGTGACAGAGGAGAGACAGTGAGTGAGGAGCATAGAGCGGTGGGTTAGGATGAGAGCTTGCACTCTATAGGGGAGGGACAGACAGACAGGGGTGACACAGAGGAGAGACAGTGAGTTAGGAGCATAGAGCGGTGGGTTAGGATGAGAGATTACACTCTATAGGGGAGGGACAGACAGGGGTGACACAGAGGAGAGACAGTGAGTGAGGAGCATAGAGCGGTGGGTTAGGATGAGAGATTACACTCTATAGGGGAGGGACAGACAGACAGGGGTGACACAGAGGAGAGACAGTGAGTTAGGAGCATAGAGCGGTGGGTTAGGATTAGAGATGAGCGCCTGAAATTTTTCGGGTTTTGTGTTTTGGTTTTGGGTTCGGTTCCGCGGCCGTGTTTTGGGTTCGACCGCGTTTTGGCAAAACCTCACCGAATTTTTTTTTGTCGGATTCGGGTGTGTTTTGGATTCGGGTGTTTTTTTAAAAAAAACACTAAAAAACAGCTTAAATCATAGAATTTGGGGGTCATTTTGATCCCATATTATTATTAACCTCAAAAACCATAATTTCCACTCATTTTCAGTCTATTCTGAATACCTCACACCTCACAATATTATTTTTAGTCCTAAAATTTGCACCAAGGTCGCTGGATGACTAAGCTAAGCGACACTAGTGGCCGACACAAACACCTGGCCCATCTAGGAGTGGCACTGCAGTGTCACGCAGGATGTCCCTTCCAAAAAACCCTCCCCAATCAGCACATGACGCAAAGAAAAAAAGAGGCGCAATGAGGTAGCTGACTGTGTGAGTAAGATAAGCGACCCTAGTGGCCGACACAAACACCGGGCCCATTTAGGAGTGGCACTGCAGTGTCACGCAGGATGTCCCTTCCAAAAAACCCTCCCCAATCAGCACATGACGCAAAGAAAAAAAGAGGCGCAATGAGGTAGCTGACTGTGTGAGTAAGATTAGCGACCCTAGTGGCCGACACAAACACCGGGCCCATTTAGGAGTGGCACTGCAGTGTCACGCAGGATGTCCCTTCCAAAAAACCCTCCCCAATCAGCACATGACGCAAAGAAAAAAAGAGGCGCAATGAGGTAGCTGACTGTGTGAGTAAGATTAGCGACCCTAGTGGCCGACACAAACACCGGGCCCATTTAGGAGTGGCACTGCAGTGTCACGCAGGATGTCCCTTCCAAAAAACCCTCCCCAATCAGCACATGACGCAAAGAAAAAAAGAGGCGCAATGAGGTAGCTGACTGTGTGAGTAAGATTAGCGACCCTAGTGGCCGACACAAACACCGGGCCCATTTAGGAGTGGCACTGCAGTGTCACGCAGGATGTCCCTTCCAAAAAACCCTCCCCAATCAGCACATGACGCAAAGAAAAAAAGAGGCGCAATGAGGTAGCTGACTGTGTGAGTAAGATTAGCGACCCTAGTGGCCGACACAAACACCGGGCCCATTTAGGAGTGGCACTGCAGTGTCACGCAGGATGGCCCTTCCAAAAAACCCTCCCCAAACAGCACATGACGCAAAGAAAAATAAAAGAAAAAAGAGGTGCAAGATGGAATTGTCCTTGGGCCCTCCCACCCACCCTTATGTTGTATAAACAAAACAGGACATGCACACTTTAACCAACCCATCATTTCAGTGACAGGGTCTGCCACACGACTGTGACTGATATGACGGGTTGGTTTGGACCCCCCCCAAAAAAGAAGCAATTAATCTCTCCTTGCACAAACTGGCTCTACAGAGGCAAGATGTCCACCTCATCATCACCCTCCGATATATCACCGTGTACATCCCCCTCCTCACAGATTATCAATTCGTCCCCACTGGAATCCACCATCTCAGCTCCCTGTGTACTTTGTGGAGGCAATTGCTGCTGGTCAATGTCTCCGCGGAGGAATTGATTATAATTCATTTTAATGAACATCATCTTCTCCACATTTTCTGGATGTAACCTCGTACGCCGATTGCTGACAAGGTGAGCGGCGGCACTAAACACTCTTTCGGAGTACTCACTTGTGGGAGGGCAACTTAGGTAGAATAAAGCCAGTTTGTGCAAGGGCCTCCAAATTGCCTCTTTTTCCTGCCAGTATAAGTACGGACTGTGTGACGTGCCTACTTGGATGCGGTCACTCATATAATCCTCCACCATTCTATCAATGTTGAGAGAATCATATGCAGTGACAGTAGACGACATGTCCGTAATCGTTGTCAGGTCCTTCAGTCCGGACCAGATGTCAGCATCAGCAGTCGCTCCAGACTGCCCTGCATCACCGCCAGCGGGTGGGCTCGGAATTCTGAGCCTTTTCCTCGCACCCCCAGTTGCGGGAGAATGTGAAGGAGGAGATGTTGACAGGTCGCGTTCCGCTTGACTTGACAATTTTCTCACCAGCAGGTCTTTCAACCCCAGCAGACTTGTGTCTGCCGGAAAGAGAGATCCAAGGTAGGCTTTAAATCTAGGATCGAGCACGGTGGCCAAAATGTAGTGCTCTGATTTCAACAGATTGACCACCCGTGAATCCTTGTTAAGCGAATTAAGGGCTCCATCCACAAGTCCCACATGCCTAGCGGAATCGCTGTGTTAGCTCCTCCTTCAATGTCTCCAGCTTCTTCTGCAAAAGCCTGATGAGGGGAATGACCTGACTCAGGCTGGCAGTGTCTGAACTGACTTCACGTGTGGCAAGTTCAAAGGGCATCAGAACCTTGCACAACGTTGAAATCATTCTCCACTGCGCTTGAGACAGGTGCATTCCACCTCCTATATCGTGCTCAATTGTATAGGCTTGAATGGCCTTTTGCTGCTCCTCCAACCTCTGAAGCATATAGAGGGTTGAATTCCACCTCGTTACCACTTCTTGCTTCAGATGATGGCAGGGCAGGTTCAGTAGTTTTTGGTGGTGCTCCAGTCTTCTGTACGTGGTGCCTGTACGCCGAAAGTGTCCCGCAATTTTTCTGGCCACCGACAGCATCTCTTGCACGCCCCTGTCGTTTTTTAAATAATTCTGCACCACCAAATTCAAGGTATGTGCAAAACATGGGACGTGCTGGAATTTGCCCATATTTAATGCACACACAATATTGCTGGCGTTGTCCGATGCCACAAATCCACAGGAGAGTCCAATTGGGGTAAGCCATTCCGCGATGATCTTCCTCAGTTGCCGTAAGAGGTTTTCAGCTGTGTGCGTATTCTGGAAACCGGTGATACAAAGCGTAGCCTGCCTAGGAAAGAGTTGGCGTTTGCGAGATGCTGCTACTGGTGCCGCCGCTGCTGTTCTTGCGGCGGGAGTCCATACATCTACCCAGTGGGCTGTCACAGTCATATAGTCCTGACCCTGCCCTGCTCCACTTGTCCACATGTCCGTGGTTAAGTGGACATTGGGTACAACTGCATTTTTTAGGACACTGGTGAGTCTTTTTCTGACGTCCGTGTACATTCTCGGTATCGCCTGCCTAGAGAAGTGGAACCTAGATGGTATTTGGTAACGGGGGCACACTGCCTCAATAAATTGTCTAGTTCCCTGTGAACTAACGGCGGATACCGGACGCACGTCTAACACCAACATAGTTGTCAAGGCCTCAGTTATCCGCTTTGCAGCAGGATGACTGCTGTGATATTTCATCTTCCTCGCAAAGGACTGTTGAACAGTCAATTGCTTACTGGAAGTAGTACAAGTGGGCTTACGACTTCCCCTCTGGGATGACCATCGACTCCCAGCAGCAACAACAGCAGCGCCAGCAGCAGTAGGCGTTACACGCAAGGATGCATCGGAGGAATCCCAGGCAGGAGAGGACTCGTCAGAATTGCCAGTGACATTGCCTGCAGGACTATTGGCATTCCTGGGGAAGGAGGAAATTGACACTGAGGGAGTTGGTGGGGTGGTTTGCGTGAGCTTGGTTACAAGAGGAAGGGATTTACTGGTCAGTGGACTGCTTCCGCTGTCACCCAAAGTTTTTGAACTTGTCACTGACTTATTATGAATGCGCTGCAGGTGACGTATAAGGGAGGATGTTCCGAGGTGGTTAACGTCCTTACCCCTACTTATTACAGCTTGACAAAGGGAACACACGGCTTGACACCTGTTGTCCGCATTTCTGTTGAAATAGTTCCACACCGAAGAGCTGATTTTTTTGGTATTTTCACCAGGCATGTCAACGGCCATATTCCTCCCACGGACAACAGGTGTCTCCCCGGGTGCCTGACTTAAACAAACCACCTCACCATCAGAATCCTCCTGGTCAATTTCCTCCCCAGCGCCAGCAACACCCATATCCTCCTCATCCTGGTGTACTTCAACACTGACATCTTCAATCTGACTATCAGGAACTGGACTGCGGGTGCTCCTTCCAGCACTTGCAGGGGGCGTGCAAATGGTGGAAGGCGCATGCTCTTCACGTCCAGTGTTGGGAAGGTCAGGCATCGCAACCGACACAATTGGACTCTCCTTGTGGATTTGGGATTTCGAAGAACGCACAGTTCTTTGCGGTGCTACTGCTTTTGCCAGCTTGAGTCTTTTCATTTTTCTAGCGAGAGGCTGAGTGCCTCCATCCTCATGTGAAGCTGAACCACTAGCCATGAACATAGGCCAGGGCCTCAGCCGTTCCTTGCCACTCCGTGTGGTAAATGGCATATTGGCAAGTTTACGCTTCTCCTCCGACAATTTTATTTTAGGTTTTGGAGTCCTTTTTTTACTGATATTTGGTGTTTTGGATTTGACATGCTCTGTACTATGACATTGGGCATCGGCCTTGGCAGACGATGTTGCTGGCATTTCATCGTCTCGGCCATGACTAGTGGCAGCAGCTTCAGCACGAGGTGGAAGTGGATCTTGATCTTTCCCTAATTTTGGAACCTCAACATTTTTGTTCTCCATATTTTAATAGGCACAACTAAAAGGCACCTCAGGTAAACAATGGAGATGGATGGATACTAGTATACAATTATGGACGGACTGCCGAGTGCCGACACAGAGGTAGCCACAGCCGTGAACTACCGTACTGTACTGTGTCTGCTGCTAATATAGACTGGTTGATAAAGAGATGTCGTAGTATGTATGTATGAAGAAGAAAAAAAAAAAAAACCACGGTTAGGTGGTATACAATTATGGACGGACTGCCGAGTGCCGACACAGAGGTAGCCACAGCTGTGAACTACCGTACTGTACTGTGTCTGCTGCTAATATAGACTGGTTGATAAAGAGATGTAGTAGTATGTATGTATAAAGAAGAAAGAAAAAAAAACCACGGGTAGGTGGTATACAATTATGGACGGACTGCCGAGTGCCGACACAGAGGTAGCCACAGCCGTGAACTACCGTACTGTACTGTGTCTGCTGCTAATATAGACTGGTTGATAAAGAGATGTCGTAGTATGTATGTATAAAGAAGAAAGAAAAAAAAACCACGGTTAGGTGGTATACAATTATGGACGGACTGCCGAGTGCCGACACAGAGGTAGCCACAGCCGTGAACTACCGTACTGTACTGTGTCTGCTGCTAATATAGACTGGTTGATAAAGAGATGTAGTAGTATGTATGTATAAAGAAGAAAGAAAAAAAAACCACGGGTAGGTGGTATACAATTATGGATGGACTGCCGAGTGCCGACACAGAGGTAGCTACAGCCGTGAACTACCGTACTGTGTCTGCTGCGACTGGATGATAAATAATGATATAAAAAATATATATATATCACTACTGCAGCCGGACAGGTATATATATTATATAATGACGGACCTGCTGGACACTGTCTGTCAGCAGAATGAGTTTTTTATAGAATAAAAAAAAAAACACCACACAAGTGAAGTCACACGACGAGTGTTTAACTTTTTCAGGCAATCACAATATAGTATACTACTAACTATACTGGTGGTCAGTGTGGTCAGGTCACTGGTCAGTCACACTGGCAGTGGCACTCCTGCAGCAAAAGTGTGCACTGTTTAATTTTAATATAATATGTACTCCTGGCTCCTGCTATAACCTATAACTGGCACTGCAGTGCTCCCCAGTCTCCCCCACAATTATAAGCTGTGTGAGCTGAGCACAGTCAGATATATAATATATACATAGATGATGCAGCACACTGGGCTGAGCAGTGCACACAGATATGGTATGTGACTGTCTTGTACTCCTGGCTCCTGCTATAACCTATAACTGGCACTGCAGTGCTCCCCAGTCTCCCCCACAATTATAAGCTGTGTGAGCTGAGCACAGTCAGATATATAATATATACATAGATGATGCAGGCATGCAGCACACTGGGCTGAGCAGTGCACACAGATATGGTATGTGACTGAGTCACTGTGTGTACCGTTTTTTTCAGGCAGAGAACGGATATATTAAATAAAACAACTGCACTGCTGGTGGCCACTGTGGTCAGTCACTAAACTCTGCACTCTCTTCTACAGTATCAGCCTCAGGTCAATCTCTCTCTCTCTCTCCTAATCTAAATGGAGAGGACGCCAGCCACGTCCTCTCCCTATCAATCTCAATGCACGTGTGAAAATGGCGGCGACGCGCGGCTCCTTATATAGAATCCGAGTCTCGCGAGAATCCGACAGCGTCATGATGACGTTCGGGCGCGCTCGGGTTAACCGAGCAAGGCGGGAAGATCCGAGTCGCTCGGACCCGTGAAAAAAAACATGAAGTTCGTGCGGGTTCGGATTCAGAGAAACCGAACCCGCTCATCTCTAGTTAGGATGAGAGATTACACTCTATAGGGGAGGGACAGACAGGGGTGACACAGAGGAGAGACAGTGAGTGAGGAGCATAGAGCAGTGGGTTAGGATGAGATTACACTCTATAGGGGAGGGACAGACAGACAGGGGTGACACAGAGGAGAGACAGTGAGTGAGGAGCATAGAGTGGTGGGTTAGGATGAGAGATTACACTCTATAGAAAAGGGACAGACAGACAGGGATGACACAGAGGAGAGACAGTGAGTGAGGAGCATAGAGCGGTGGGTTAGGATGAGAGATTACACTCTATAGGGGAGGGACTGACAGACAGGGGTGACACAGAGGAGAGACAGTGAGTGAGGAGCATAGAGCGGTGGGTTAGGATGAGAGATTACACTCTATAGGGGAGGAGCAGACAGACAGGGGTGACACAGAGGAGAGACAGTGAGCGAGGAGGATAGAGCGGTGGGTTAGGATGAGAGCTTACACTCTATAGGGGAGAGACAGACAGGGGTGACACAGAGGAGAGACAGTGAGTGAGGAGCATAGAGCGGGGGGGTAGGATGAGACTGGGGATCCGCTCTGTCAGTCCCTCCATTGGGTAGCGGTACTCTACCGTATTAAGTATAAAATACTGTTACTTACACACAAGGCCATTAGCTAGACTACACCAATGTACATCTCTTCTCTTATCTCAATATATCGCCCTACCCGGCCTCTCCGCTCTGCACAAAATCTACGTCTCTCATCCACACTCATTACTTGCTCTTACTCAAAATGACACGACTTTGAGGGTCATTCAGACCCTGCTGCAAATTTTGGCAAACTGCTCAGAAAAAAAAATGTCCGCTGATCGTCTGGCCATGGGTTAACCCTAGATCCGATGCGTTCACAATTAGATTGGCACTCCAGAGGTTGGGAACAGAGCTGGAGAAGTCCTGAAGTCTGGAGAGGGAGGAAATGTTTGGGTCGGAGAGGGGGCAGTTATAGGCAGAGTGAGTGTAAATGAGAGTGTAAGGGGGCAAGTGGCTGAGGCCTTTGTGGGTAAATGAGAGTGTAAGGGGGAGAGTGGCTGAGGCCTTTGTGGGTAAATGAGAGTGTAAGGGGGAGAGTGGCTGAGGCCTTTGTGGGTAAATGAGAGTGTAAGTGGGAGAGTGGCTGAGGCCTTTGTGGGTAAGTGAGAGTGTAAGGGGGAGAGTGGCTGAGGCCTTTGTGGGTAAATGAGAGTGTAAGGGGGAGAGTGGCTGAGGCCTTTGTGGGAAGTGAGAGTGTAAGGGGGAGAGTGGCTGAGGCCTTTGTGGGTAAGTGAGAGTGTAAGGCGGAGAGTGGCTGAGGCCTTTGTGGGTAAATGAGAGTGTAAGGGGGAGAGTGGCTGAGGCCTTTGTTGGTAAATGAGAGTGTAAGGGGGAGAGTGGCTGAGGCCTTTGTGGGAAGTGAGAGTGTAAGGGGGAGAGTGGCTGAGGCCTTTGTGGGTAAGTGAGAGTGTAAGGCGGAGAGTGGCTGAGGCCTTTGTGGGTAAGTGAGAGTGTAAGGGGGAGAGTGGCTGAGGCCTTTGTGGGTAAATGAGAGTGTAAGGGGGATAGTGACTGAGGCCTTTGTGGGTAAATGAGAGTGTAAGGGGGCAAGTGGCTGAGACCTTTGTGGGTAAATGAGAGTGTAAGGGGGAGAGTGGCTGAGGCCTTTGTGGGTAAATGAGAGTGTAAGGGGGATAGTGGCTGAGGCCTTTGTGGGTAAATGAGAGGGTAAGGGGGAGAGTGGCTGAGGCCTTTGTGGGTAAATGAGAGTGTAAGGGGAAGAGTGGCTGAGGCCTTTGTAGGTAAATGAGAGTGTAAGGGGGAGAGTGGCTGAGGCCTTTGTGGGTAAATGAGAGTGTAAGGGGGAGAGTGGCTGAGGCCTTTGTGGGTAAATGAGAGTGTAAGGGGGAGAGTGGCTGAGGCCTTTGTAGGTAAATGAGAGTGTAAGGGGGAGGGTGGCTGAGGCCTTTGTAGGTAAATGAGAGTGTAAGGGGGAGAGTGGCTGAGGCCTTTGTGGGTAAGTGAGAGTGTAAGGGGGAGAGTGGCTGAGGCCTTTGTGGGTAAGTGAGAGTGTAAGGGGGAGAGTGGCTGAGGCCTTTGTGGGTAAGTGAGAGTGTAAGGGGGAGAGTGGCTGAGGCCTTTGTAGGTAAATGAGAGTGTAAGGGGGGAGAGTGGCTGAGGCCTTTGTGGGTAAGTGAGAGTGTAAGGGGGAGAGTGACTGAGGCCTTTGTGGGTAAATGAGAGTGTAAGGGGGAGAGTGACTGAGGCCTTTGTGGGTAAATGAGAGTGCAAGGGGGAGAGTGACTGAGGCCTTTGTGGGTAAGTGAGAGTGTAAGGGGGAGAGTGGCTGAGGCCTGTGTGTGTAAGTGAGAGTGTAAGGGGGAGAGTGGCTGAGGCCTTTGTGGGTAAGTGAGAGTGTAAGGGGGAGAGTGGCTGAGGCCTTTGTGGGTAAGTGAGAGTGTAAGGGGGAGAGTGGCTGAGGCCTTTGTGGGCAAATGAGAGTGTAAGGGGGAGAGTGGCTGGCCTTTGTGGGTAAGTGAGAGTGTAAGGGGGAGAGTGGCTGAGGCCTTTGTGGGTAAGTGAGAGTGTAAGGGGGATAGTGGCTGAGGCCTTTGTGGGTAAATGAGAGTGTAAGGAGGAGAGTGGCTGAGGCCTTTGTGGGTAAGTGAGAGTGTAAGGGGGAGAGTGGCTGAGGCCTTTGTGGGTAAGTTAGAGTGTAAGGGGGAGAGTGGCTGAGGCCTTTGTGGGTAAATGAGAGGGTAAGGGGGAGAGTGGCTGAGGCCTTTGTGGGTAAGTGAGAGTGTAAGGGGGAGAGTGGCTGAGGCCTTTGTGGGTAAGTGAGAGTGTAAGGGGGAGAGTGGCTGAGGCCTTTGTGGGTAAGTGAGAATGTAAGGGGGAGAGTGGCTGAGGCCTTTGTGGGTAAATGAGAGTGTAAGGGGTAGAGTGGCTGAGGCCTTTGTGGGTGAGAGGGTAAGGGGGAGAGTAACTGAGGCCTTTGTGGGTAAATGAGAGTGTAAGGGGGAGAGTGGCTGAGGCCTTTGTGGGTAAGTGAGAGTGCAAGGGGGAGAGTGGCTGAGGCCTTTGTGGGTAAATGAGAGGGTAAGGGGGAGAGTGGCTGAGGCCTTTGTGGGTAAGTGAGAGTGTAAGGGGGAGAGTGGCTGAGGCCTTTGTGGGTAAGTGAGAGTGTAAGGGGGAGAGTGGCTGAGGCCTTTGTGGGTAAGTGAGAGTGTAAGGGGGAGAGTGGCTGAGGCCTTTGTGGGTAAGTGAGAGTGTAAGGGGGAGAGTGGCTGAGGCCTTTGTGGGTAAATGAGAGTGTAAGGGGTAGAGTGGCTGAGGCCTTTGTGGGTGAGAGGGTAAGGGGGAGAGTGACTGAGGCCTTTGTGGGTAAATGAGAGTGTAAGGGGAAGAGTGGCTGAGGCCTTTGTGGGTAAGTGAGAGGGTAAGGGGGAGAGTGGCTGAGGCCTTTGTGGGTAAGTGAGAGGGTAAGGGGGAGAGTAGCTGAGGCCTTTGTGGGTAAGTGAGTGTGTAAGGGGGAGAGTGGCTGAGGCCTTTGTGGGTAAGTGAGAGTGTAAGGGGGAGAGTGGCTGAGGCCTTTGTGGGTAAGTGAGAGTGTAAGGGGAGAGTGGCTGAGGCCTTTGTGGGTAAATGAGAGTGTAAGGGGGAGAGTGGCTGAGGCCTTTGTGGGTAAGTGAGAGTATAAGGGGGAGAGTGGCTGAGGCCTTTGTGGGTAAGTGAGGGTGTAAGGGGGAGAGTGGCTGAGGCCTTTGTGGGTAAATGAGAGTGTAAGGGGGAGAGTGGTTGGGCCTTTGTGGGTAAATGAGAGTGTAAGGGGGAGAGTGGCTGGGCCTTTGTGGGTAAGTGAGAGTGTAAGGGGAATAGTGGCTGAGGCCTTTGTGGGTAAGTGAGAGTGTAAGGGGGAGAGTGGCTGAGGCCTTTGTGGGTAAATGAGAGTGTAAGGGGGAGAGTGGCTGAGGCCTTTGTGGGTAAGTGAGAGTGTAAGGGGGAGAGTGGCTGAGGCCTTTGTGGGTAAGTTAGAGTGTAAGGGGGAGAGTGGCTGAGGCCTTTGTGGGTAAGTGAGAGTGTAAGGGGGAGAGTGGCTGAGGCCTTTGTGGGTAAATGAGAGGGTAAGGGGGAGAGTGGCTGAGGCCTTTGTGGGTAAATGAGAGTGTAAGGGGGAGAGTGGCTGAGGCCTTTGTGGGTAAATGAGAGTGTAAGGGGGAGAGTGGCTGAGGCCTTTGTGGGTAAGTGAGAGCGTAAGGGGGAGAGTGACTGAGGCCTTTGTGGGTAAGTGAGAGGGTAAGGGGAGAGTGGCTGAGGCCTTTGTGGGTAAGTGAGAGTGTAAGGGGGAGAGTGGCTGCCCACTGTTCTTTTCTTTCAAGCGCCCAATAAGTTTTCTCGCACCCTTGTCAGCAAATCAGTTTCATTTCCTTTAGAGATAACTTATAGGCTGCAATATGTGGCACCACATGTCCAGAAGGGACGAAGAACGCAATGAAGCCTTCACAATCGATTTTAACAAAGAAGAGATAGAGATGACCGACGACAACTTGGAAACAGCAATGAATCGACTAGGTGAGTGGCTGATCAAAGAGAACAAACTATGGTGGGAGATTGCCACACTAGAAAAGTGCGCCACAGAACAAGTCATCCCTAAGGGTCTGAGACTCGACAAGAAACCATCATTTGACGATGCCACAGAAGAGTTTGTAAAAGATTGGGCAAGAATTCTAGAAGACTGCTCTATGAAATTAATGGTACTTATTATAAAAGAAAGAAAAAACAAACTAAAAGACGTCAAAGAAAGAATCGAGGTTTTGAAAACCTTGATCACACCATATGATCAACTCCCTTCTTACGATACTCTTGAAAAAGGTATTGCGGAAAAATTGGAACATAACACAAAGGAGCTCATAAAAAAGAAACAAAAGAAATTACAAAGGGATTTCGACTTTTACAAATTCGGCATCACCAAAGCAAGGAGACCGGTCGCAGCCAGAGAAAATCAGAATAGGGACAACGACCAGAGAAGATATAGACGTCCTCTTCCGCAACATTCGTCTTATCAATCCCAACGGACAAGACACAACTTCAGTCCAAGGAGACCCAATAGATACGGACATGATAATCAGAGGAGGGTAGCACAAGAGTATAGGAGAGATACGAACAGACAAGTCTATTACCATCAGAACACCTGGAGAAGACCTGGAGAAAGAAGAGATAGACGATCCGGTTACCACGATCGTAGAAGAACAGCTACTCCGAAAGAGAACATTACATCAGGCAACCATAGGAGCGCACGAACCGCAAACGGCAATGACAGGACAGGAAGGAACTCACCTTTTTTAGGAGAAAGGAGGGGTTACAATCACCAATAACCTCTGGAACAACGAAAAAGAGAAAAAAGAAGAGAAAAAGAGGCAAAAGAGCAGGTCAGCCGTTACGTAAAAAGAAAAAAACCATCAATATTCTAAACCAAGGAACCATGGAAGAAGGTACGAAAAGGAAAGTGATATACAACTTAAGTTCCAGGATTCTTACGGATGTTGAAGAAAGGATATTAACCAAAGGTTTAAAGTTTGCACCCACAACCACCACGGATGACTTCGACAGATTTGTAGATGTACACAAATTTATTAGAAAAATTTCTCTGAAGAAATTTTTTGAACTGAAAAGAAGTGAAGAGGCTCCCTCAACATCACATCCTGTGGAATCTACAACTCAAACCTTGCACAAAAAACCTTCCACCTTTTACCCTGCCCACATTAAAGGAAATTACATTGAAACTTTCCAAAAACTGGTCATAGAAGATTTAAATTCAATCAACAAAACGGAAAAAAGGAAGAGAGTACGCCACAACTTGACAAGAAAGGAACGTGAACCAATAAAATCTCTCCAGGAGGACCAGGGGATCGTAATCAAGCCTTGCGACAAGGGCGGAGGTATTGCCATTTTAAATAAATCTGACTATGTGAAGGAAATATATCGTCAACTATCAGACAGCAACACATACCAAAAACTTAAGACCGACCCATCGGCAAGAATAAAAACCAGCTTCCAGAAACTACTAAAGACTCACCTTGAAAAAGGAGGTATTACAGAAACAGAATTCGCATTTCTTAATATTGAAGACCCCATCACTCCCACAATTTATGTATTACCAAAAATACATAAGAACAGCACATCACCCCCAGGTCGACCCATTGTCGCCGGCACAGGATGTCTGACATCAAATCTGTCAGCCTTAATCGATCATGAACTCCAACCTATAGTGACTAAGAATCCGTCACATCTGAAAGACACCAGTGACACCATCAAAAAACTAGAAGGTATAATGTGGGACAGCGAAACCATTATGGTCACAGCAGATGTTACCTCCCTGTACACCATCATTGAACACCAAAGAGGAATAGAGGCCACAATTTGGTTCCTGGACCAGACTGGATTCTCAGAAGCAAGAAAGTCTTTCATCATCGAGTCCATGGATTTCATCCTGAAAAATAACTTATTTTTCTTTGAGGGGGATTACTACCTTCAAAAGAGAGGTACTGCAATGGGTACACGATTTGCACCCAGTTTTGCAAACCTCTTCATGGCCCATTGGGAGCATGAAAACATATACCAACAGAACCCATGGAAAGATAAAATACTATTATGGAACCGTTACATCGATGACGTCATATTTTTTTGGAGAGGGGACAGGGAGAGTCTAACCTTGTTTTGCGAACATCTCAACCAAAATGATAGAAACATTGTCCTTACATTTGAAACCAGTCAGACTGAAATCAACTTCCTTGATCTCACCATTTATATCAAGGATGCTATTATCCAAACGAAGACCTATAAGAAACCCACAGACACTAACAATTACATCAGTAAAGAAAGTGAGCATCACATAAATTGGCTCAATGGCATACCAAAGGGCCAATTTCTAAGGATAAGGAGAAACTGCAGTGAGGACACTGTTTGCACGTCTCAAATTAACGAACTCAAAAACGCCTTCATTGAAAAAGGTTATCAACCAGAAAATTTGGGGACTATTCAGATAGAAATAATGAACAAAGGCAGGACCTCCCTCATCCACAACAAGAAACAGAAGAAGAACGATGACAAATTCTGCAATCATTCACAATGGTCGTTCATTACAGGATATGACCACCAATACAAGAAAATGGAACTCATCATCAGAAAACATTGGAACCTGCTATGCTTGGACGATACATTAAAAAACATCATCCCTAAAAAACCCACGTTCATCTACCGTAAGGCAGCAAATTTGAAAAACAAACTTGTCCGGAGTGCGCTACCCCAAAACAATAATCCTGTTAGAACAAGTGGTTTTCACAGGTGCGGACTCTGTCTCCCCTGCCGACTCATTAAAACCGATACATCAAAATATACAGAGATCACCGTGAATGGCATCAACTTCAAAATCAAGGATTTCATTACCTGCCACACCAGTAACGTCGTGTATTTAGTGGAATGCACCTGCGGGAAGGTATATATTGGACGCACATCGAGAGCATTGAAAACACGACTTGGTGAACATCTGCGTAATATAAAAAAAGGTCTCCTGACACACAATCTGTCGGAACACTTTAAAACTGTACACAATTGTTCATACACTTCTCTAAAGAATTTTTTAGGACTACAACACATAAAATCCACCTGGCGTGACAGAAACACAGAAAAAAATCTTGCAAAAGCGGAAATGAAACTGATTTACAAACTTCAGTCCCTATGTCCCAAAGGTCTGAATAAAGACTTCGAACTTAAGTGGTTCTTGTATTAATATATCTAGTTCATTAGTCATCATGCACTTCATCCAGATACCATAACAGGTTTTTCCTAACTCATTTTAATCTCCCCATTTTTTTTCTATCACGGGGACCTGTGGAGCTTCAATTGGAATGAAGACAAACCATGGATAACTTCGAAGAGAACTTTATTTCTTCCTGACGATTTTTATTGAAGATGTCACAAATGACCATATATGCTCTTTATATGTCTGAAAAGACACGGACTGTTTATATCAAAAAGTATGGACTATATTAATGTGGGGTTGATTATGTGCACATAAGTATACATCCACTCACTATGGTATTAATTACCACCATCATTTAATTTCAGAGGTGTTTAAACACACTATTCACTCCTCTTTGATCTAGCTCCATCTTGCAATCACCCATATTCTCCCACTATAATGTTAACAACATCCCTGGTACTCTTAGCTGCCGTCTAAGCTGCCTCCTTCATAATCCCCGTCGGTGACACGCAAACAACCGCGTCACTTCCGGTTATTGGAACGCAAACCGCCGCGTCACTTCCGGTGCCGCGGCGGCGCGTTCGGCTGCACACTGCGCTCTTTATGCTCACTGTCAATAGCCATTTCATCCCCACAACCCAAGTCCACCTTTTTCTTCACCAATCTAACATGGGTTTGTATGCTATTAATTTAGCTATTCACGCCGCGATGTCACTTCCGGTATCCAACTTCCGGTCCGAGTCACTTCCGGTCGCCCGGCTAAACGTCTATTATCTCATTTTTTCAATTATCTTTTACTTCCTCATTTATTTTGCACCTTATGCTCACCAATAAGAGCACCAACATATCAATACATTATAATTCATAATCAGACTTTGCCAAAGGAACTGACAATGTCTATAATATTTGTCCTATTAAAAACACGTTAAAGGTTAAAGAACACAGTACGCAATTGGCGCAAAAAGTACCGCAAGGGTACGCCCTTAACTATACCTTAAGGAATGTACTTATACTGTAAACATTTATGCAGTGACAATGTGTAGATGTAATGCAGTGTAACCTTGTTAGCTTAAAAGCTGTATGAGCGACTATGACGCTCTGAGAACCTTTATGCATTTATAATAATCAATCAAATACCGGTCTAAGGTTCTAACGCCTTTAGTGAGAGAATGAACGTTCAAAAAGAATAATACAATACAAGCTATACACTACCAAAATAACATAGAATATCTAACCAAGTTACTACACATAAAATACAATAAAGACACAATTACTTTTAAAAGGGGAAGGAGAGAGAAAAGGGGAGAAGAGAGAGAGAGAGAGAGAGATATGGCTCACAATAACAATAAAGACAATATGGTTGCAGAGAAGCTTACACATGTGAGGAACAATCGCTGCGCAGTTAGTCAATGCTGAGAATCTTTGTGGAGAAAATACTTGAGCTTACCCATACTGGCTGTCCCTATATACACAACCCTACAATACCGCATGGGACAGAAGCTAGACTCCATTTTGGGAAAACTCCCATGATTTCAAAGACTGCAACACATGGTTGAAAGGGGGAGGGGAAAACACCCAGCAGCAGCCATTTTACACAAACCAACTAATCTTATTCCACATTCCAATCCAACTTCCTAGAACCATCTTATTCAATTTCACATTCCAAACAAACTCAGTATCTCAATAACCAGAGCATATGGTATGCTGGCTATGCGATATGAATCATCACAAGACCAGATCACAATGTAACTACACATATCAGCCTGCCATTGCTACAAAACCCATATTCACAAGTAACTGCATGGCGGTATTCATGATTGACAAGATATATTATAACAAACCAGCACAATCTATTTTAAATCACCATAGGCAAACAAATACCACAAATGCTATGCTACAGGTTGTCTAATGTCCCAGCTACCATCACAGATTCCCAGATCTATCACACAAACAAGTTACAATATCCTATTTAAACCAGCACCATTGACCTTAAAGCAATCTGTCTATATTTCCTTATCTAGCCATGTGAATTCTATACTTAGCCTTCCGCTTGGAGGTCAGTCCTAGGGATGAAGCAGCCATGCTGCTGGGTGCCAGGTAGCTGTGTGAGTGCGTGAGCCCTGTGATTTCCAGTGGATAATATCATACCTGCATTCCAGCTGTGGGGGTGTGTCAACCACAGGAAGTGTGTCTTTCACAGTATGTGGGCTGTCTTGTATCAGTGGCCTTGGTTATGCAAAACGATGGGTGATGACCAACACATTCCTGTCTTGTGGGAAGCTATTGTTTGGCGAATACTGTCTCACTGTCCACTCTCAGTTGAGACAATGACATCTCAGCAATCATTCTTCTGGAGACAAATCCAGCCCCATTTCGTAAACACAGGTGTTGGCCCTCCTCATTGAGTCTCAAAGCTCAGTGTAATTAAAGGCTATTGTACTCCGTCTGCGGGAAAGATACTGATTCGGAATACAATTAATCTTCAATTACTATTCCTGTGCTTAACTATGCATAAGAACACATGAAGCCCTCCCAACATGCAAACTATTGTTTGGGGAATCTCTAAGGTCAAAGAGCCATCTTTAATATACCATACTTTGCTGAACTCAGGGGAATATTAACTTATAAAATACATTATTTTGATTTAAATATGCCGCGTGCACACACACATGAAGTGCATATATGGCAACGTGCAGCGTGATATTTTTCTGACTTTGACAGTCCACCCTTTGGCAGTCACCAATAACTGCCATTTCCTAAAACATTTCAAAAAGAGAAAAATATATGTCATATGTAAATACATTTCTATGATTGGGTAAGGGAGGAGAGAAGAAGGTAGGAAAAGGGTATGACCTAGTGAGATAGCAGAAGCATGCGTGTATGAATCCATGTTTGGGGGGTCATGTATCATCGTGCCGTACGTGTTTTAAATCAAGCTTCGAGGTATTGCGAAGTATACATTTGAATTCCTTCTTATCCCGTATTAAGGGTCTGTGGATGGGCTGTCAAACTTTACCGAGCTCTTTTTGGCTTTTGGTTGTAACAAAATGGGGGAGCACATCTTAGTTGATGATACATGAATGGGGGGATATGTGATTGCTGATATCTGTGCCTGTATTCCCTATCGACTATGTGTGTCATTACCTGAAGGTTGTAGAAATGAAGATAAAGAACAATTATGGTAAATGCAGTGGTATTCTATGTCAGGTTAATGAACATTTGTCGGCTGAAGTCTTGTCTGGTATCTGTTGAATGCAGTCTTCTTTGGGCTTTTGCCAACGAGTGCGAGCAAAAGCTTTGTCAATGTCCATAGACTTACAAAAGTGTTGGGCTAGCGTAAATTTAAAATTTCTAGGGAAACTGGGGGTCTATGGCATAGTTCATCAATTATCTGTGTACAAGGTTGTCAAAACTTCTTCTTTAATCCATCAGTTGTCTGTATACAGGCTCGTCAAATTCCTCGTCCAAGTGGGTCTTTTTACTTTGGAGAAAACGGAGAAACAGGTGAAAGAAACGGACCGTATAATCGCATTTTCATCACATCATTGTCTCTACCGTTGGGTCATAACTCAAATCCATTGGAATTACAATTTCCTCACTCCTTAGACTCATTACCCTGGTACTACGTTTGCACTTCATTAAAGCCTGACCGCATCTAAATATCAAGCCAATCGATATGACAACACCTAAGATACATAGAAGAAACTTCCCAACATCCATTATGACTCCTTGAGCCCATAAACCTCACACGTCAGATGCATCCACGCGCCACTCAAGCACACTTATCTTATAAAATAAAGACACAACAACTGTAATTGGCGTGAAAGGGGTCAGCTTTTATTTTTCTGACTGATAGGGAGGCCTATTAAATACTAAGACTAAAATGCAGACTTCCCTCTCTAACTAAGGTGGCGGGGAGAAGAACGGTTAAGCATGATAAACGTAACATGGGTGATCAATGTTATAATACAGAAAAACAAGCAATAAAAAACATATGTGTGAGGGAGCCTTCTGCCCCAGATGTTCCGGGATCGGCCTCCTGCCTCCATCCCAGACATCGAAAATCAAAAATCCAAGGACAGGGGTCGGCCTTCTGCCACTACCCCTGCCCCACCAACAGTTGCAGGGACGGAGGTACGCTCCGCCCCTAAAATGGTAAAAATTGGGCCACCGGCCCCGCCATCCACATATGTTTATACCAGTTATATGGACCCACTTGGTAAAGCGATGCCCGTAAACTAATTATAAAACTATAAAATTTACCTAAAAGTACACCCAAACTTACTAACCTTGAACTCATAATTAAAATTAAGTAACCGTTCAGAAACCGGCCACCAAAAGCCGACACAATGAACTCGACTGAAGAACAAAAATAAAATAAAAACCAAAATCAAGTCCCCAGGGCGGGAGGGTGGGTCATGAGAAGAGCTGAAAAGAGGGAGGAAGTACCCTGTCAGCAGCCTATATGTATGACAGGCCAGCCCCTATACATGATCCAGCCAATCAGCCCCTCGGACCCTCTCTCCACGTTCCTCCCACCACAAAAACATTAACCCCTTCCAAGCCAAGGTGATGCACCGAGTGGCGCTGAGGAAGCCCCGACGGTTCGTTTATGCTGCTATGGTCACAGTATGTTCCCTACGCAGTCTTAAACCTCACACGTCAGATGCATCCACGCGCCACTCAAGCACACTTATCTTATAAAATAAAGACACAACAACTGTAATTGGCGTGAAAGGGGTCAGCTTTTATTTTTCTGACTGATAGGGAGGCCTATTAAATACTAAGACTAAAATGCAGACTTCCCTCTCTAACTAAGGTGGCGGGGAGAAGAACGGTTAAGCATGATAAACGTAACATGGGTGATCAATGTTATAATACAGAAAAACAAGCAATAAAAAACATATGTGTGAGGGAGCCTTCTGCCCCAGATGTTCCGGGATCGGCCTCCTGCCTCCATCCCAGACATCGAAAATCAAAAATCCAAGGACAGGGGTCGGCCTTCTGCCACTACCCCTGCCCCACCAACAGTTGCAGGGACGGAGGTACGCTCCGCCCCTAAAATGGTAAAAATTGGGCCACCGGCCCCGCCATCCACATATGTTTATACCAGTTATATGGACCCACTTGGTAAAGCGATGCCCGTAAACTAATTATAAAACTATAAAATTTACCTAAAAGTACACCCAAACTTACTAACCTTGAACTCATAATTAAAATTAAGTAACCGTTCAGAAACCGGCCAACTGCCAGGTTACCAACCTGCCACCGCCACCTACTCCGAAAAGACTAACTAAAGGACCTAAAAAGCAGAACAAAACTAACTAAAAGAGACATAAAAGTAGAATACGGACTAATGCAACGAAACCCAAGAAAACTACCTAAAGGTACCTAAGAATGTGAATAAGGTCCCCCAAGAAGATCAGCATACCAGCCGGCCGCGGGTACCAAATCGGCCAACTGCCGCCCGGAGCCATTCCCGCAGGCCGTCCCCAGCGGAGGCCTCTACGCCCGCCCCAGCGCACAGCCCGCATCTTTGGCCGGGTCAGCCCAGACACGAACAGCCGTAGATGTATGAATGGCCGTCGAATCATATAAAGTGCGGACCTAACCGCCATCCTGCAAAAGAAGGGTGTGATGCAGGTTAATAAACAAAATAAATATAGTATGAGTAGTAGATGGGCAACCTAACTGCTTCCCTAACGGGGAGGGGGTTTTGGGGGGAAGGGTCGCCCAATTTGACTTGAGGCAAAAACGCAAAACTTCGTTAGCCGGCAAAAGCCGTAATTAAAACCAACGATAAAACAAAAATTCCTCAAGGCCCCCGCAATCGCGAAGTGCAACTGCGACGAGCGGCTAGTCCTCAAAGGGGCGCACTGGGAGGAAAAAGCCTGATATAGCGTATGACTGCATCAGACCTCCACCTACTCAGTGCCCGGACTTCGACTTCGGACCAACCCGCCGCAGCGGCTGCTGACGCAGCGCCGATGCGGAAAGAGTGAGTCCCACTGTCGGCCGGAGATAGACCCAGGTACAAAAGACAACGCTCCAAAACCGACCGGGAGTGATATCTGGACAACGGGGAACCGTCCCGATGGACTAGCCACCCGGTGGGCGTTGGAGGCCGAAGGGACGAATAAGCCCGGGCCGCGGCCGCTGGACAAATGCCCCGCGCACGACCCTGACCCATTCGAACCCACTGCCCCCTGCCAACTACGTCCGTCTTGGAGCGCTGAATCCGACACCACAAACCGTCGGGGCATACGACGACGCGGGCCGCCAGCATGGGCGAGGCTGAAGTTCGGGAGACGGACCCCAGCTCACCCACCCTGAGCGCACCGTGGAAGGCCATCGTAAAGGCCGCCAAGAAGAGGCGAACCTCGTATCCCCATATCGTACCCCCGTATCCTTGTATTGTGAGCACCGGATCCTACACCCCAAACCTTCGGGGCGTACATCGACGGCCTTTATTGACTGAAAGGAAGGCCTGTTAAATCTAAACTTGGATGAAAAAACAACCTGTCTAACTAAGGGACAGTTGAAAATATTTATCACACATAGCAGAAAGCTCAGGAAAATAAAATATCTCAAAATCATAATTGAAATAATAACCTAAATGTTGGAGGGCCATCTGCCCCGATGTTCAGGGATCGGCCTTCTGCCATCCCTAAGGGCCTGCTACCCAGATGTTATGGGATCGGCCTTCTGCCATCCCTAAGGGCCTGCTACCCAGATGTTATGGGATCGGCCTTCTGCCACCATCCCTGAGGGCCTGCTACCCAGAGGTTATGGGACACCTAGCAGGAAGCAGACAGCTCAGGAAAATAAAATATCTCAAAATCATAATTGAAATAATAACCTAAATGTTGGAGGGCCATCTGCCCCGATGTTCAGGGATCGGCCTTCTGCCATCCCTAAGGGCCTGCTACCCAGATGTTATGGGATCGGCCTTCTGCCACCATCCCTGAGGGCCTGCTACCAAGAGGTTTTGGGACACCTAGCAGGAAGAAGACAGCTCAGGAAAATAAAATATCTCAAAATCATAATTTAAATAATAACCTAAATGTTGGAGGGCCATCTGCCCCGATGTTCTGGGATCGGCCTTCTGCCACCATCCCTAAGGGCCTGCTACCCAGATGTTATGGGATCGGCCTTCTGCCACCATCCCTGAGGGCCTGCTACCCAGATGTTATGGGATCGACCTTCTGCCACTATCCCTGAGGGCCTGCTACCCAGATGTTATGGGATCGGCCTTCTGCCACTATCCCTGAGGGCCTGCTACCCAGATGTCATGGGATCGGCCGTCCGCCACCATCCCAGACATCCCGAATCCAATGCAACTATGGGCCATCTGCCTTGTGAGGGGTCTTACCCACTATGGCCCTTCTCCAGAAGGCAGCGATTCGGCCAGATAAGCCGTAAAAGTTGCAGGAGACAAAGACCTGTGGGCTAAATCCTCCAATCCGCACACAGAAGCAGGACAGAAGTCCCCTTGGATTAGAGCTGCAGGAGCTAACCGCCGAAACCACTGCCAATCGCCGCGAGAAAGGGTATCATCAATTCCGTTGCCCACAGCCGGGACATGCTTGTCTCGCAACGTAATGTTGGTCACCCAGCATAGCAAGACTATCTACGCGAAGACCCGCAGTCCAGCAAGGATGTGGACTCCTGCCTAATGATGGCAAAAAACCACGCCCAAATTGGCGCACCAGAAGACCACCTGTTTGTTACGCAGGGCATAGCGCCAGAGCGCCCAGTATGGGAAAAATATCCAGCAACAGCGAGAATCACAAGCACCAGAGGCATCCGTGAAAAGCTCCAAAGAGGATGTGAAACGAACTAGAAATCCGTCCCAAATACGTAAATCCCTTGAGCGCTAAACTAAGAAAATGATGAGGGCGTATAATCCCAACTGTCGCCCGTTCCAATTTCCCACCGAAAAACTCAATGGGATAACCTTCCAAGCAAAAAGAAAACAGGCCCAAGAAGGATTGCGCCTGTTGTAGAGTAAGCTTGTCCGCGGTGAGCTCATAGAAGGAACCAACGGGAAAAAGCAACACCGTGTCCCCAAGGAGCCTTCAGAGACCACCGACCGTATCCATCTGAATCTCGAGGTAAACGGAGGGACCCTGCCAATGGCCACCGCAGCAAGACGACGCGGCGAACAAAGCCAGTTGGGCCGAGCACAAGAAAATTCATCCAGGTAGTGCGACATGCCCCGCTCGCCCGTCGCCTGCTGCTGACCCCAGCGGAGGAAAGAATTGCTCCTTGCAAAGTCAGCGCACGAGAGAGAAAAAACCCCACACGGAGGCAGAAATGGATGTATTAGCCATCATCCAGTTAAAAACCCATAAATCGAAAGGCGAAAGGGTGCAGCGGGAGGAGCGAAATGCTGACGCGATGTACAATTCACACATCACCGCCCCCGGACCAACGACCGAATGGCATCTATGGCCGAATCAGACTTACAGATAGGTAAACGATAATAGGGATAGCCTCATTAAACCGATCACCCGAGAGGACAGGAAAGATGGATGAGAAAGCCTATCATCCCAGCCCCACGACAATGCAGCCGCAACCTTCTGCCGGAGCACGCCCGGATTCGTGTACTGGGGCAGTCCTTGATCCCGTGGCCTCCGCCACGGCTGATACAGAAGTGACGAATGCGACACCGATGCCCCAAACCGCATTGGGCAGGATTGAAAGCGAAGAAATAACCATGGCCCCGCGCGCCATGAACCCTCTCAAAAGCTGGCCGAATGAGAGGCAGGTCGTGGAACCCGGCGTTCCTGCTGTACCGGCTGGACCCTGAGGCAGCTCCGGGCACAATACCACATACTTTTTACAGAAGGTATAGATCTGCCGCTCATGCTGTTTGCGCCGGAAGTCTTAGTAGTAACGCCGTCAAGTATGGTCAGCACGTGTATAAGGAATTAAAGCGCACGATGTTCATGTGTTCATCCAGGCGCGACTCTAAGTAACACGCTGCAAATATCAACATGCAGCTAACTAAAGTCGGGTAGGAGCGCAAAGCGTCCTTGCTGTCCCGGCCCTCTTTTCTTAGCTGAAAGTAGGGCTCTGCGCTCGTCACTAGTAAGAGCGAAAATATTTACATCTTGGCCCTAACGGATACGGTCTCGGACCCGGGGCCTGAGTCCGCGTGCACGGCCGTATTAGCGCGGTGCACGGGGTCCGATTCCACCAAGACTTGGGAAGCGGACGAGGTTAAATACCGACGCTCGCGCCGACTATGACGCTTAACCCTGTGCAAGCCACTGTCGGAGGACAGACCCTCCGAGGACGTGGAAGCAAGGGTAGAGTCCGTATCCCGACGCCTCGGCTGTGTCTGCTGCGCTTGCTGGAAACCTTACGCGCAACTCTGTCTGCGCTAGAGGACCTGGAGTGAGTACCCGTTCTAACCGCGCTCCCCCTGGACCGGTCAGGGTCTGATGAAGACTCACCTGCACGAGGGAACACCATCCGTCCCGACGGCCGACTCCATTCCGAAAACGACTTCCGTGGCTGGGGAGGCAAAAGATACATCGTTCCCCAGCTCCCCCACCGGACCCGCAACCGCCGGGAGCGAGGCAGGTGAGGGAACCGTCGCGCCTGGGGACAGAAGCGGGGTAAGAGACCGCGCAATGCCATCCACCAAAGGAAAAAAACAGCGGGCCGCCCTAGTCCCCCGGGTACGGAGGATAACGAGGGCCCCACCCCCGACCCAACAGCGGCACAAAATGGCGGACAGAACGGTGACGTCCACCAAGGGTGCAGCCGCAGTGGCAGGCATAGGACAATCAGAGACACCACGCATGTCGTGCGCCCCATGGGAGGTTCGTAAACCGCCCGTTGGGAGCAAGGACCCGTACGATCCCTTACTGTCAGGCATCATGGTACAGCCGTCCCGCTGCGTGGAACCTCGCGCAAACCGCCACCGCCGCGACCTCCTCCTATCCCGAGCATTGGCCGCAGGACGAGAAAAACGGAGAGTCGTCACTACTGGAAGGAGGCAGCGCAACGTCGGAATGAACGCCGTCCGCAGCGACGTCGGCAGGACGCGGGGAGGGGAAGAACGGTCGCCCTCCACTGCCGGCCGCCGCCTCCTGAGTGACCCCGGGAGGAGCCGCTCGGCCACGGGCAGCGGCAGCAGCGCCAGTCGCCATCCGAGTCGATCTGGGAGGGGCAGGCGCTACGGGGTCATCCACCGCAGGAGAGGCCAGAAGGGCCGCCCCGCCGCCGGCGGACGCAGAACGCCCCATTCTAGCCGTCCCTGCCCTATCTGCAACAGGCAATGGGGGATGGGACGCAGCAGAGCGGGGGCGACGCACCGCTCTGTCAGGGGAGGGCGCAGGTCGGATCAGACCGGCCGAAGGGGAGAGCCGGCCAGATGGGTCAGGCATCATATGGACCCCCCAGCTGGTAGGATGACATAGCAGCGCGCGCTGCCTAGACTGCGTTTGTCTGGCAGCCGCGCGACCCCCCTGTCCGCCCATTAACACCCCTGGTTCACAGTGACTGGGTGCTGCCCCCCCCCTGGTGGCCGCAATCAGCCGATCCGCGGGCCGGGAGCTCTGTCCCGGTCCCACGTGATCGGAGCTGCGGCGGGTGGCGCCTAATGACGGGCTCAGGGACGGCAGAGCACCGTCCCTGGCATGCCGTCGCGTGCGCCCTCAGTCCCCCTGCGCTCCGTCCCCCGCCGCGGCTAGCAGCGGGGACGGAGAACACACTCGCGGGGGAGCACGAGCGGGCGGCCGAGCCCGGCCGCGCGCAGCCCGGACCTCACAGGCAGCCGCAGCAGGCACTCCCCGTGCTGGCTGGACATCAGAGGCGTCCAGGAGCCGGGCGGGGAGGCCAGCGGTGCGGCTGTGGATTACACAGAGACCGGATTCTGGCTGCCATAGAGCCCGGACGTAATGCAGGATCCTCCACACACAGAGACAAAGGATAGGAAAGGGAAATATAGTAAAAAGGTAGAGGGGATAGAGAAAGGCCAGGAACAGAGGAGAGGGAGTAAAAGAAGAAGAAAGGGATATGTTAGAAGTATGATAAAGAATAAAGGTGTAGGATATATTAAATGGAGCAATACTTGCAGACCTCATGAGAAGAGCTGAAAAGAGGGAGGAAGTACCCTGTCAGCAGCCTATATGTATGACAGGCCAGCCCCTATACATGATCCAGCCAATCAGCCCCTCGGACCCTCTCTCCACGTTCCTCCCACCACAAAAACATTAACCCCTTCCAAGCCAAGGTGATGCACCGAGTGGCGCTGAGGAAGCCCCGACGGTTCGTTTATGCTGCTATGGTCACAGTATGTTCCCTACGCAGTCTTTCTCCTAAACCAGAGAACCAATTTCGCGGGTTCAACCATGACACCCAACCAGTCAGCTCATTACCCACAGCAGCAAGGGTGAGATTGTGTCTCCTGCGAAATTCCCACTTTAATTGGAGAATGTCGTCCATCTTTTGGTCTATGACCTCGACCGGGTCCTCGGTGCTATTCGTAATATATGTGCAGCATTTCACGCCGTACTGCGTTGCCAGTGTGACACAATATCCACCTGTCACTGCCGTGAGATAATTAAGAACCATCCTATGCTGAACCAGTTCTGTTTTATAAGCTTGAAGTTCCCTTCCAGTATACCTAAAAGTGTCGTCATACATTTCAGTGATATTGTCTAATAAATTTGCAAGCGCAGATATATATCTATAATTCAACACTCCTCTAGCGGTGCGAGTGAAATCTAACGCAAGTAAAACCTGAATCCCGGTAGATTCATGGATCAGATCAGAGGCCGAATGCTCTGTCCTTTTTGTCAGTTGCCTTTTAACAACGTGCTCGTAATGAGTGTGAGTATAAGGAGCTTGGGCACCACGGTGTATATCTTTCATTTTGGTATGTGATACAGTCATTACCTCAGGCTGTACTTTTCCAATATAACATAATCCTTCTGAGTTTGGGGCAAGCCACTTATACGCCTTTCTCCCGCATATGAAATATGCATCATCGGGGAGAACATATGGGACAGAGTAGGTCATAACCATATTACACATCTTCCATGTGAAATCTCCTAACCCTAATTCTCCCATCTGTCTAGTACACGTATCAGTTTGTACGATATGTGCACAGTATCCTGGTGATACCTCTCCAACTCTCGTAATCCTTCTTCCTAGGGTATACCTATATCGGAATGATTTTCCACTACCGGCTATGTGGCGTATAAGTTCTGTATCTGTTGGCATTCTATCGGCTCTATGTGAAAAGGTCATGGTTTTGTTATTCCATGACACTTCCCAATTTCCCGGCTTTCGGGGATTGGAAATGTTAAAACATACTAGGGGTCTATCCACATGATATTGGTGGAACTTCAAACTAGGAGGACTAGAGATATTAAACCTCCTGTCCACCGGCCTCCCACCACTTAGCTCAAGTACCTCCCCTATCGTTAAAAGGAAATGGTACTAGTCCTAGCTTGCTGTGGCCTTGAGGTACTTGAGAGCATACCCAACACTCTGTCTGATTTAACACTTTACCCACTAAGGAGTGATAGTCACTCAATGGGTGCTGGTCCATGTTAATGTTAAAACTGGACTGACATTTCTTGATGCACCCATCCTCTACTACACTGTAACAGAGTCTACAGATACAGTTCTCTTTTCAGCTAACAATCCTTCACAATGTTTACAAATAACATGGCTGCTAGATCGTTTCCGGTACTCGCCTTTGCTTGGTGATTGTGTTGCTATTGGAAATTTACACCTCCGTCTCAGTCATCAGAAACCCATTCTGGATCCTTTCTCGACCTCACTGGTACTCTCACCGAAACAGACTGCTCTGGTCAACATCAGGGTCAACATGAAAACACGGATCACAGTCTCTTGAGGCGAGTCCATCTTGCAGGAGGAGAAAAGGAGAAATTTGTAATGGGGGTATAGGAAAACAGTTTGAGGGGGAGAGAAACTTGTTACGATAATTAGTTCTCTAGTCTTGTTGTTCTTAAGGTGCTGTCTCTCAGTCTTCCAAACGAACATTCCGGTGATGCAATATTCCTTCCAAACCAGCGAACTTTCTGTAAGGGGCAAAAAAATCTTGCATTACCATTTGTCTAACTGATGTGTGACATACCATCTTTAAAACATGAAAACATGAGTGAGAAGAGAGAAAACAAAAAAAAACAAAAGAGAGAGAGAACAATTCATATATATATATATATATATATATATAACATAACACATCAATAAACAACAACAGGAATAAAAAACATTTTTCAAACATTTTAAAACATTGTCAGATCATCAGGCTGTCATATCTACATGTCCAATGGTTTCCTTGCGCAGTCCCTCCCACCAGCACCTCCATACCCCACCCTCTGTATCTGGCCAGGATACATTGATGCGGATAGGTCATGCTGGGGTTTGGTAGACTTCTGCAAAGACCAAGCAGATATGCAATGTTTGAGTCCTATCAATAATCGTTAGAGATGGGGAGAGAAAAGAAACATTTCACAGATACATTTACAACGTTTCACCCGGTCATTCCTGTGTCTTCAGGGAATGACCTCCCAATTTATTAACTGTTACCTCAGGCTTACCATCAGTCCTAATGATCACCTTTTATAATTTGGTGTGTCATATTCATGCTCATATTCATGTCTAGGGGGTCTGACTTTATGTGGGCTGTTGCAGTTACTGGCATAATGCCCTTCTCTTTTGCAAAGATCACAAACCCTGGGCTTCCTCCAAGTGTCAGTGAAATGGGGTCTTGGTTGATTTGATGCCTCCTCAAACGCTTGGATGCTCATCACCATCAACCGCTTTCCCTGTACCTCCCTGATTCCTTGGATACCATGATTATGTCGTTGTCTAGGGAGTTGATATACCTTCTGTGAATCTTTGATCATACACTTAGATCTTTCCTAGGATCTGGGAAATCAGACATGATTGATCTCAATTCTGTCCGGGACCAGGGATGGCGCATTGCACTGTCCTTGACGGGAATGATTCCCTGATCGTCAGTCTTCCCATTGGGGACTGTGATCACCCTGACAGGACTAAATTCAATTACATCACCTTGTGTTGGTCTTACAATATGGGGTACATCTGTTTGTGCGTGATATAAAACATTGTACGTACCTGTGGACACGACCTCACCTGACCCTCCGTTAGGGGGTTTGATTATTGCCTTTACCGATTTGGTCGCGTCCACCTGGATGTCTTGTGTGATGGCTGCTGGAAGGGGTGCCGACATCGGGCTGGGCTCACTTTCTTGCTTGTATTCCTGAGGGAAGTTTGACATGGGGTGCAACTTGCATAGGTTAATAGTTGTACATTTAACAGTATTACAATTATCATTGTTATGTTTATTACACTTATTCTTATCATCTATAATACAGTTGCTAAGTGCATTTTTATTGTACAACATTGTGCCTTTCTCCGCAACCATAATCCTCTCCATTGCCATGTCTCTCCTCCCAAGATGAGGGTCAGATATGTCAGTTAAAATTCTTTGCATTTCACTTTCCTGTTGCCACAATTTTAAACAATCATAATGTTTGATCCGTCTCTTTACTGATTTAATGAGACCTATCCTTCTCCTTAGGTTCTGTAACACATCTGGGCTAAAGCTGCCTACTCTTGGGAACTTCTCCCCGTCATGTACAGTCATTCTTTCCCATTCATCACATAAAACTTCTGTGTGTGAACCGTATTTTTCACACATTACATACCTTGCCGACCCGATTGGTCGGTTTACTGAATCAACCCGAACCGAGGTTGATCGTCCCCTACCCGAACAACTGGCCCCCATAACTTGCAGGCGTTGCTTTCGCTACCTCTGACCTTCACATCAGGGCCTTCAGCGAACCCTTACAAAAACCAGAATGTTCAAGATAGGCCAACGGTGGCGGTTTACCGAGTACCCCACTCACTCGCCCACGCCGACCAATACGACCTACACACTGCCCTAGTGCTGGCGTACTCGACCCAGGGCCCCTATGAACCTTTGTTTACTGGAACATGTGAGTGTGATCCGCAGAGCATTAACCCTTTCCAGTAACTGTGGGGTTGTTGGATAATTCCTGAGTGACCAGCGAACTTCCCTTTTAAAAATAAAAAATTACACAAATCACGTTAGAATGTACAAATAGCGTTTATGACCCCTTTCGTACACAAATGGTACTAGGTCAGATTACTAACTAATGCACACAATTACGTGCGGTACAATCGTTCAGTACATAAGCAACTAATCTTATGTACGGAGCGACCAACGGAATCGACATTCGGCAGCTGCGAATTCCTTCAGCCTGAGCTTTATGGCCTATATGGGTTCCGCCCCAACCCTTCTTGGTGTTGGGCTACTTGACTCTATAGCGGACTTCCTTGTCTGCTGTACCTGGACCTCCTGGTCTGTTATGCGACCTCCTGGTCTGACCTCCTGGTCTGCTACAGTATGACCTCCTGGTCTACTACACTCTAATTCTCTTTATATGTTTAACAAGGGATGCCTCCCTAGCCACCGTGCATGTCACTTACACGTATGTAATTTCACGAGAACTCGATGATTTCTGTGGTTCAATCCCCAAAATTGTAAAAACTTATATATGCAAACACTCACTCACCACATGTACACTTTTGTTTCTATTTCTATTTCTGCGCAGAAATTTTCTTTCCTTTAGACCAGATGTGTTTTAAATTTGGAGAAGGATCTGTTAGTCTAAATTTCGGACACTAAAATAGACTTGTGCTATTTATCGCGTCGCCACCTTTTCGCCTGTTAAAATAACACTAGCGTGTGATTTGAGTTACGTGGGCGTACCCGGACGCTCTGTTGCGTAATATACGCTGCGTGCGTCGGCCTTTGCGTACGCGAGTCTCACCCTTTGTTAGAGACACGTGTACACCAGTCTTTATCCACCGTAACACAACTAACACGTTTATCAATGTAGATGATCCTCGATCATCTACCGAGCACCACACCAATCTCTCCTTGTATCTTTAGGTAGAGCTGCGTGCGTGCTTTGCAATTTATCCCTTAATGTATTACTTTTACACTTTAACTATGAAATAGCGACAAATCTCTCTTAGCACGTTTATCAATTATAAAATGGCAAACAGGAGAGTGATATATGTGAAAGTACACAGATGAAAATGCAATTCTAAATTTACTCTAATAACATACATTAATGTAAGCACACGCATATAGATATTACATATAAGTACCAATCACTATTACTTATGATTGACTATGATATAGATTAAATAAATGCATTAAAAAAAACTCATTAAATGATGATTTCTTTTTGACAATGGATGGCTGATTATTTCCTGAGTCAACTGAAAATCAGCCGCTTAGGGGAAAAAAAAATGTGACCTTCCCAAAATGGCCGCTGCTCCTCCCCCTTTCACCTCCATGAGGGCCACACAAAATGGTGGACAGACCATGCTGCTTCTTGTCACAAAGAAAGTCATCATTCAAACTCCTAAAGTTATCACGCTATGCAGAGCGATTAAAAATAATTTTAAACTTATTTAAACAGACAAACCATCCAATCTGCGTGTGTAGTTGGCACCAAATAGAAATAAAAAAAAAACAGATTTTCAAAGACAATAACGTACTGTTCCTACCTTCCAGTTCCCGAATTCCCTCAGCACTCCTTACCAAGTGAAGCAGACAATTAACTGGTCAGCACTGCAGTATCCCCGACCTCCAAACGGTTTAACGAGGGATACTACCTTCCACTCTTTGCTGACCGATAATGTCTGCTGAAGTTACCTAGTGCAGATATGTGAAGACCGGAGGAGCTCCCAATTGACAATGTCTATAATATTTGTCCTATTAAAAACACGTTAAAGGTTAAAGAACACAGTACGCAATTGGCGCAAAAAGTACCGCAAGGGTACGCCCTTAACTATACCTTAAGGAATGTACTTATACTGTAAACATTTATGCAGTGACAATGTGTAAATGTAATGCAGTGTAACCTTGTTAGCTTAAAAGCTGTATGAGCGACTATGACGCTCTGAGAACCTTTATGCATTTATAATAATCAATCAAATACCGGTCTAAGGTTCTAACGCCTTTAGTGAGAGAATGAACGTTCAAAAAGAATAATACAATACAAGCTATACACTACCAAAATAACATAGAATATCTAACCAAGGCCCTCATTCCGAGTTGATCGGTCGCAATGCGAATGTAGCAGAGTTACACACGCTAAGCCGCCGCCTACTGGGAGTGTATCTTAGCTTCTTAAAAGTGCGACCGAAGTAATCGCAATATTGCGATCACAAACCTCGTAGCAGTTTTGGAGTAGCTTCAGACTTACTCTGCCTGTGCGATCAGTTCAGTGCTTGTCGTTCCTGGTTGACGTCACAAACACACCCAGCGTTCGCCCAGGCACTCCCACCGTTTCTCCGGCCACTCCTGCGTTTTTTCCGGAAACGGTAGCATTTTCATCCACACGCCCCTAAAACGCCGTGCTTCCGCCCAGTAACACCCATTTCCTGTCAATCACATTACGATCGCCGGAGCGATGAAATAGCCGTGAGTAAAATTACTTTCTTCATAGCAAAGTTACTTGGCGCAGTCGCAGTGCGAACATTGCGCATGCGTACTAAGCGGATTTTCATTGCGATGCGATGAAAAATACCGAGCGAACAACTCGGAATGAGGGCCCAAGTTACTACACATAAAATACAATAAAGACACAATTACTTTTAAAAGGGGAAGGAGAGAGAAAAGGGGAGAAGAGAGAGAGAGAGATATGGCTCACAATAACAATAAAGACAATATGGTTGCAGAGAAGCTTACACATGTGAGGAACAATCGCTGCGCAGTTAGTCAATGCTGAGAATCTTTGTGGAGAAAATACTTGAGCTTACCCATACTGGCTGTCCCTATATACACAACCCTACAATACCGCATGGGACAGAAGCTAGACTCTATTTTGGGAAAACTCCCATGATTCCAAAGACTGCAACACATGGTTGAAAGGGGGAGGGGAAAACACCCAGCAGCAGCCATTTTACACAAACCAACTAATCTTATTCCACATTCCAATCCAACTTCCTAGAACCATCTTATTCAATTTCACATTCCAAACAAACTCAGTATCTCAATAACCAGAGCATATGGTATGCTGGCTATGCGATATGAATCATCACAAGACCAGATCACAATGTAACCACACATATCAGCCTGCCATTGCTACAAAACCCATATTCACAAGTAACTGCATGGCGGTATTCATGATTGACGAGATATATTATAACAAACCAGCACAATCTATTTTAAATCACCATAGGCAAACAAATACCACAAATGCTATGCTACAGGTTGTCTAATGTCCCAGCTACCATCACAGATTCCCAGATCTATCACACAAACAAGTTACAATATCCTATTTAAACCAGCACCATTGACCTTAAAGCCATCTGTCTATATTTCCTTATCTAGCCATGTGAATTCTATACTTAGCCTTCCGCTTGGAGGTCAGTCCTGGGGATGAAGCAGCCATGCTGCTGGGTGCTAGGTAGCTGTGTGAGAGTGAGCCCTGTGATTTCCAGTGTATAATATCATACCTGCATTCCAGCTGTGGGGGGGTGTCAACCACAGGAAGTGTGTCTTTCACAGTATGTGGGCTGTCTTGTATCAGTGGCCTTGGTTATGCAAAACAATGGGTGATGACTAACACATTCCTGTCTTGTGGGAAGCTATTGTTTGGCGAATACAAAACAAAACCCTGTCTCTGGGTTTTGTTCGATATTCATGATGTCCACTTTCAGTTGAGACAATGACATCTCAGCAATCATTCTTCTGGAGACAAATCCAGCCCTATTTCGTAAACACAGGTGTTGGCCCTCCTCATTGAGTCTCAAAGCTCAGTGTAATTAAAGGCTATTGTACTCCGTCTGCGGGAAAGATACTGATTCGGAATACAATTAATCTTCAATTACTATTCCTGTGCTTAACTATGCATAAGAACACATGAAGCCCTCCCAACATGCAAACTATTGTTTGGGGAATCTCTAAGGTCAAAGAGCCATCTTTAATATACCATACTTTGCTGAACTCAGGGGAATATTAACTTATAAAATACATTATTTTGATTTAAATATGCCGCGTGCACACACACATGAAGTGCATATATGGCAACGTGCAGCGTGATATTTTTCTGACTTTGACAGAACTCTTGAGATCATTTCCGGTTTCAACGACCTCTGACCCGGAACTACCCTCCCACCATCTTTAAAAGCCATTTCTGAGACATGCAACACCATCAAGCCCTGAGGAAGAGATTGGATATCTCGAAACGCGTTGGCTATCTGGATCCAAGAAGGAACTCGAACTTTTCATCTTTTGGACATCTGCCTTGTGGTTAGCTTGGGAGCCAGAGCAGGGTGAAGTCTGAACCACCCTGCTTATTACAACACCTGCGGCTCCTTAGCTACCTTTCCGGTATGCTTTCCAACATTTATTGAATTGTTACCTGAGCTGTTTTTGAATACTGACCAACATCTATCCAGGGGTTTACTACCCATCAGTAAGCTTAGGAGCCTGAGCAGGGTGTATCTTTTAACCACCCTGCCACCTTTTACACCTGCGGCTCCTAGCTTACCTTATGGTATGCTTTTATTGTTATGTATGTGAATTTTCATTGTATTAAATGTTACATTTTTATGTGATATTCATTGGAATCCACACCGGTATATTTGCTGTTAAGTTCACAATTTAATTGGCTAAAGGGGATCATTGCTTTGGTCTTCACACAAAATACCACAGAAAGAGGGCGCCCGGGTTACACCACTCCATACCTGCAGTTCTTTGTAGGTAAGTGAGAGGAGTTTGAATTTGATTCCACAGTCAGCGAGTGACAGAGGGAGACAGCAGAGGTGGCATGGTGAGGTCCCAGATGAAAGAGGGGTAGGTTTGTTATGAGCCGCCACTGTGACTTTCCTCCATTGTGGTTCACGACTGTTGCCAGGTGACTGAGATGCCACGTCATAGAGTCCTGGCAGTTGCGAGGCAACCCGGACTCTAGGCGGCTGCGGGGAATCTTGGTCCCGCCTGTTACCTAGCAGCCGGGTTGCATGTAGTGCATGCAGGTGCCCAGCTGTGCTGGGTTTTGGAATCAGGAGGCTGGTGTCTGAGGAAGCCCCTGGTTGGCCCCTGTTCCTGTTATTAGGCCTGGTTCTGCCAGTTGTAGTTTTATGCCTTGGCCCTGTTCCTGGGTACTCTGGGTCTCGGTATCCCCTGCTATGTGTGCCTTGGCCATGCGGTTTATACCTGATTACTCCAGCCTGTATTGGAACCTTGTCTCAGCCTTTGTCCTTCTGCATTTCCAATCTGCAAGCTATAACAGTCTCAGTGTTACCCTGTGGTCACCTACCTCTACTGCACATATCATCCGCAAGCTATCACAGTCTCAGTGCTACCCTGTGGTCACCTACCTCTACTGCTACCCTGTGGTCACCTACCTCTACTGCTACCCTGTGGTCACCTACCTCTACTGCTACCCTGTGGTCACCTACCTCTACTGCACATATCATCCGCAAGCTATCACAGTCTCAGTGCTACCCTGTGGTCACCTACCTCTACTGCACATATCATCCGCAAGCTATCACAGTCTCAGTGCTACCCTGTGGTCACCTACCTCTACTGCACATATCATCCGCAAGCTATCACAGTCTCAGTGCTACCCTGTGGTCACCTACCTCTACTGCACATATCATCCGCAAGCTATAACAGTCTCAGTGCTACCCTGTGGTCACCTACCTCTACTGCACATATCATCCGCAAGCTATAACAGTCTCAGTGCTACCCTGTGGTCACCTACCTCTACTGCACATATCATCCGCAAGCTATCACAGTTTCAGTGCTACCCTGTGGTCACCTACCTCTACTGCACATATCATCTACAAGCTATCACAGTCTCAGTGCTACCCTGTGGTCACCTACCTCTACTGCTACCCTGTGGTCACCTACCTCTACTGCACATACCATCCACAAGCTATCACAGTCTCAGTGCTACCCTGTGGTCACCTACCTCTACTGCTACCCTGTGGTCACCTACCTCTACTGCACATATCATCCGCAAGCTATCACAGTCTCAGTGCTACCCTGTGGTCACCTACCTCTACTGCTACCCTGTGGTCACCTACCTCTACTGCACATATCATCCACAAGCTATCACAGTCTCAGTGCTACCCTGTGGTCACCTACCTCTACTGCTACCCTGTGGTCACCTACCTCTACTGCACATACCATCCACAAGCTATCACAGTCTCAGTGCTACCCTGTGGTCACCTACCTCTACTGCACATATCATCCACAAGCTATCACAGTCTCAGTGCTACCCTGTGGTCACCTACCTCTACTGCACATATCATCCGCAAGCTATAACAGTCTCAGTGCTACCCTGTGGTCACCTACCTCTACTGCTACCCTGTGGTCACCTACCTCTACTGCACATATCATCCGCAAGCTATCACAGTCTCAGTGCTACCCTGTGGTCACCTACCTCTACTGCACATATCATCCACAAGCTATCACAGTCTCAGTGCTACCCTGTGGTCACCTACCTCTACTGCTACCCTGTGGTCACCTACCTCTACTGCACATATCATCCGCAAGCTATCACAGTCTCAGTGCTACCCTGTGGTCACCTACCTCTACTGCTACCCTGTGGTCACCTACCTCTACTGCACATATCATCCACAAGCTATCACAGTCTCAGTGCTACCCTGTGGTCACCTACCTCTACTGCTACCCTGTGGTCACCTACCTCTACTGCACATACCATCCACAAGCTATCACAGTCTCAGTGCTACCCTGTGGTCACCTACCTCTACTGCACATATCATCCACAAGCTATCACAGTCTCAGTGCTACCCTGTGGTCACCTACCTCTGCTGCAAATACCATCTGTAACCACCAGTAATTCAGTACTGCTCTGTGGCAATCCTGCTGCTGTATTGAGCCACCCCTCACTTAGCTCAGCTCTGGAATTATACTGTATCCATCTGCTCCAGCCCATACTGCTGTGATCACCCGTAAATTATAGAATTCCCTACTATCCGGAGTGTAAGACCCAGTGGCATCCTAAGTACCGGTGAATGCATCTTATACTAAGGGAGCAAGGGTGGCTGGTATAAGCAGCAACCTCTATAGCATGGCTCTAGGGTCCTTATGTAATTATTCAGGTGTTTTATTGTAAGGGTACAGTAATCAGGGCTGGAGATGATAAGCTTGGATGAAAGTTTTAATAAATATCCTGGTGAGAAAGGGACAGTTTTTGGAAATGTTACAGCAGAGAAATTGTCAATACTGAGAGGGTCTTATGAGAATACTAATTAGAGACTGAAATTACTACTAATATGGAATACAATGGGGCATATACAGGCTATGATCAGGACCTATTTTCTTGTGTGCTGGGATTCTCTCTGAATTAAGGAGCTCCAATTTTTACCCACTCCCCCATTTGTCCCCCATTAGGTACAGATAAGAGTAGACAATTACACCATCCCTGTGGCTGCTTGCCCTGATTCATAAATTATGTTTCTTTTTATACTTTGTTAAAGTTTTCAACATTATAGCATGAAAAAAATCCACTCACTGAGGAGTCTTCCTATAAGTCAGAGAGTCTAGCGGAACAAACAGAAGATAGTTTGAGAAACTTGTACCTACTGTATGTAACAACTTTTCTTTTCTTTTTCTAGGCACAAAGGTGGCTCCTAGAACTTGCTGTGATCTTGGTCTTCGGTGCATCCGTGTGTTTAAGCATCTTCCCCCGTTTTCTCCCATGTGATGATCACAGGAATGCTTCGGTCGTTATCTGTAGACAACGTCATCTGAAGCGAGTTCCTCCTATCACTTCAGACAAAGTCTCTGTCCTGGACTTGTCACTCAATCACATCAAACATCTCACAAACAGATCCTTCTCTGGTCTCCCAAACCTGGAAACTCTCAACATGAGTAACAACTGCCAGCCCGATAACCTGAGGCCGGACAAGGAACGTTGTACTCTCACCATTCAGCCGGATGCTTTAGTGAATTTGAAACACCTGCAAAACCTGGATCTTAGCGGGAACAGCCTGACCACCATCCCTCCTCTCCCTGAAAACATTAAGTATTTAAATCTTGGTCTCAACCACATTTTCACATTGACAGAGATGGCTCTTTCTGGAGTAACTAAACTGAAGTCTTTGATGATTGGTGGGAACTGCTATTACCTTAATAGATGTGACACCGAATTTAATATCTCAGAACATGTTCTCAGAAACATCACGACATTGGAAATATTGCTGCTGTCCTTTAATAACATAAGTTCTTTCCCAAGGAACCTCCCACCTTCTCTTACAAACCTTAATTTGGCAGAGAACAAGATTTGGAAGCTAGACAGGGAGGATTTATGCCAACTACCCAACCTACGGAAGCTGGACATACGATGGAACTGCCAGCGTTGCGACCATGCGGCCCAACCTTGTTTCCCGTGCCTCAATGACAGTGCTCTGCAGCTTCAAGCTGGAGTGTTTGATTGCCTCAGCAACCTCACCTACCTCAATCTCAGGGGAAACTCCATCCCCACCATAGACAGCTCTTTATTTGTCAGACTGCACAACTTAAAAGTTTTAATTTTGTCTGACAACTTACTAGATTTAAAGAGAGAAACCTTTTTCTCAAAATTAAAAAATGTACAAATCTTAGAGTTAGATTATAATTTTCAGCCATTTAGAATGCATGAGAGGCTGGTCATAAATTCCAGCGCAGTCGCAATGACGTCGCTCTACAAGATTTCCCTAGTTGGATACCATGTCAAAATTCTAGATTTTGAAGGTATTGAACCTTTGCTCAGGCTGCCAAATCTGGGTGTTATAAATCTCAGAACAAACTTTATACTCCAGGCAAACTTAAGTATGTTTCTGTTAAATGAGAATTTGCACAGTATAAGCTTGGCGGAAAATCTAATATCTTTTGAATCTACCTGTAGAACAGAAAGGGGGCGGACAGATGTGACTGTACCTCTCTTAAATCGACATGAAAACGCAGTTCCAGGCTGGGAAGAACCTGTAAACATCAATAATAAACATCTCAAGGTCGCCAATGTCGAGTATCCACAGTGTTATCACTATCAACGGTCAGTTGATTTATCATTTAACAACTTAATGAGTTTGCACTCAGATGATTTTGTGGGCATGGAAGATGTAGAATGTCTAAACATGAGCTATAACTTCATCAATCAACGCTTAAACGGTTCTCAGTTTGGCCGCTTGAAGTCACTACGCCATTTGGATCTCTCATACAACAGATTTGACTTGTACTACTATGCCGCTTTAAGTGAACTCCCAAAACTTAAGATACTAAATCTGGCTAACAATGAGTACCAGTTCATGATGAGAGGTGTAAGCCACAGGCTCAATTTCCTTGAAAATCTCACTTCTTTGACAGAATTGAATCTCAACAACAACTTGATTGGTTTGCGTATAACAAAAGAGTTAAAGAACCCTTCTCTGGAGAAGCTCTTTTTCAGGAAGAATGAGTTGGTGAATTTGTGGCAATTTGGCAAAGAGACGTATACCACCATGTTCACCAACCTTACACGCCTGAAAGTTCTGGACATTAGTGCTAATCAACTCATCGTCATCCCAATTCCAGTTTTAGAACATTTACCTAAGTCACTTGAGAACCTCAGCATTTCCTGTAACAACCTGTATTCCTTTCATTGGGATAATATAGTCCACCTGGGCAATCTGATTCACTTAGACCTCAGTTCTAACAGACTGACGTCATTAAACAGCAGCATAATCGGCATCCCAAGCAAGCTCGTCTACTTAAATCTCAAATCCAATAGGATAAGTTCCCTAAACAAAAACTTTTTTAATTCGTACACGGAGTTGAAGCAGCTATTCCTGAGTGACAACTATATTAAAATAATAGATGTAAGATCCTTTCCCAAGCAGCTCCTCCAGACTTTAGATGTTCTAGATGTGAGCCAGAATTCCTACGAATGTACCTGTCGCAGCAGTTGGTTCATTCAGTTTCTGATGGAGACGAATGTTACTGTGGAACATCTCTCTGAAAAAATGCAATGCGACTCACCAGACATAATGAGGAGGAAATCACTTCTCTCTATGAATCCAGAATCGTGTCAGGACTTATACGGCCAAGCATGTTTTGTATGCTCTTGTCTGATGGTGACCACTTGGATGGTCACTGCGGTTATCTGGCATTTCTTCTCATGGGATTTGTGGTACACTATCAAAGTAATCAAAGCATCTGTCACACGCTATGCAAAGTTATCTGGAGGAACAAAGGAGGAGTATGATGCCTTTATAGCTTTTGATACAAAGAACAATGCTGTGACAGACTGGGTCTATCATGAACTTTTGGTGCAGTTGGAAGGACCTACGAGGGACAAGTTTAATTTATGTCTGGAAGAAAGAGACTGGTTAGTTGGGAAATCCAGTATTGAGAACCTGTATGAAGCCATATACAGAAGCAAAAGGACGGTTTTAATCCTCACACATGAAGGATTTAACACTGGTCTCCTGCGTCATGCGTTCTTAATGTCCCATCAAAGGCTGTTGGATGAGAAGAAAGATGTAGTGGTTCTAGTGACTCTTGATGACAACATAAAAATGTCTAGATACTTACTGACAAGGAAAAGGCTCTGCCCAAACAGTTTTTTGAACTGGCCGAGGAACCCCAGGGCACATGCCCACTTCTGGCATAGCTTGCGGGTGCTTCTAAGAGAAGACAGCTTCCATTATTATGATCCTTGTCTCCGAAAACAGCTGGAACACTAATCTTTGGGTTCTCCACTTGCCCCAGTTAGTTCATGTGACACAGGAACACCATCGGTTGCTGTATGTATGAGCATGTTGGTATATGAAATGTTGTACATAGATAACTTCACGCATCTTCTAAATCAAAGATGGCAAACACCAATTTCAAATGCTGCCAGCAGAGCTACGTGATCACAGATGATATGTTCTACACCGGCTCTTTCCTGTCTACAGTACATCCATGTTTTACGTTACATTACTAGGGCACTGGTTACCAATGTTCTGGGAAACAGATCCTCTTGAACCCCCTTGGCGTGCAATGGTGGACAGTAATAAGACTTGGTGTTCTGTAAAAATCCAATACCGGAAAATATAACAAAAAAATAAAAGAAGATACGGAATGTTTTTGGAATAAGTATGACACCATATTCTATCAAATTGTGTGGGTTTCCCCCCCCCCCCATAAATATAATCTCATGGACATCGGACTTGACAATTACTCTTTGAAAAGATGACGCTAGATGAACTTGCAGGTACACACCATTTTTATTTCTGTAGACTTAAAGATTACAGTTGAAAAATACTCCATCACTAAATGATTAAAAAAATGAATACAATTTAAGAACATAGAAGAGCAGGTGCAAAATTACGCCATGGAGAAATAAATTGTATTCATTTTTCGGCAAGGTGCTGCACTACTCTTCTACCTTCTCATGTTTCCTTGACTCTTGAGTAATTTAGTGCCAAAGAGGTGATTCAGTAGATCAAGAAAACCCTTAAAGTAGAGGCTCTCAATTATGTTCCTCAAGGCACCCCTACAGTCCAAGTCTGAAGTATATCCATGCTTGACCACAGGTGACTTAATTATCACCTCAGTCAATTTGATTTAGCCACCTGTGCTGAGCCATGGATATATCTAAAACTGGTACCATTTGGGTGGCTTGAGGACCGCATTTGAGAACCTAAAAAATATTATTCCCCAAATGGTAGACTGTTCAAGTGCTGAGAAATAATGCTGGGTTATACCTTTCATTAGGACACCATACCAGTAAGAGTTTCCCAAAAACATACAAACTGTTTTCTCAATCTAAGGAAAGGGAATTTTCTACCAATTGAGTATATTTGATTAACTTAAGGGCGTGACCTGTAATAAGTGATTTGTGTGATGTCATTACCTTGATTAGCGCTAGTGTGAAGCAGTATATTGGCCCTCATTCCGAGTTGTTCGCTCGCAAGCTGTTTTTAGCAGATTTACTCACGCTAAGCCGCCGCCGCCTACTGGGAGTGAATCTTAGCATCTTAAAATTGCGAACGACGTATTCGCCATATTGCGAATACACCTCTCTTAGCAGTTTCTGAGTAGCTCCAGACTTACTCGGCATCTGCGATCAGTTCAGTGCTTGTCGTTCCTGGTTTGACGTCACAAACACACCCAGCGTTCGCCCAGACACTCCTCCGTTTCTCCAGCCACTCCCGCGTTTTTCCCAGAAACGGTAGCGTTTTTCCGCACACACACATAAAACGGCCAGTTTCCGCCCAGTAACACCCACTTCCTGTCAATCACACTACGATCACCAGAACGATGAAAAAGCCGTGAGTAAAATTCCTAACTACATAGCAAATTTACTTGGCGCAGTCGCACTGCGGACATTGTGCATGCGCAATAAGCGGAAAATTGCTGCGATGCGAAGAAATTTACCGAGCGAACAACTTGGAATGACCACCATTGATTGATATATCCACTCAGCACCAGACAAAGAACCAAGCAAGATTCTAACTCCAGCTGCAGCTATCAGGGAATGAGACCATGGGGGGAACATAAACCCCTTTTCCACTGCCGCAAAACCCCAGGTGGGCAGCGACAATGCGTTTGCACGGCTGCTAAAAACTGCTAGCGAGCGATCAACTCGGAATGACCCCCAATATCAAAGACACTGTAAATAGTGTGTAAATAATGTGGATTATAAATATGATAACCCGGGTAGCGGCTCAGTGGAAAAGGGTTAATCCGGGTCCAGTGACCTAAGAATCCTTTTTTGTGTTTCTGGCCACAATCCATCATCAGCTGCCTATGCTTGTCTACCTATGCAGGACATCACCTTATGTCTCCCTCTATCACCCTATGCCTCCCACTGTCACCCACTGCCTCTCTCCATAACCTACTGCTTCCTACTATCACCCTCAGCCTCCTATTATCACCCTCTGCCTCCCCCATCACCCTCTGCCTCCCATACCACACACACTGGCTCTCCTGGTCACCCACTGCCTCTCCCCAAAACCTACTGCCTCCCCTTATCACCCATTGCTTCCCTGCCAACATGTGCCTCTACCTGTCACTGTCTGACCCCCCCCCCCCTTTACATTTTGCCTCGTCCATCACCCTCTGCCTCTCCCATCACACCCATCCTTCCTCTGTCACGCTAAAAAAAAAAAGTATCTGGTTCTTTTTTTGTTTAAACCATTTTTTTTAAACAGTTTTTTTATTAATGTTTTAAAAATAAAAGAAAGTTAATCCTGCTTATTATGTGACACATTGCCATGTATTAGAAACCTTGATTAACCATGTGTAATGCTTTCGAACATTAACAATCCAAAGTTATTTGGCTTTGATATGATTGATGTTACATCTTTAAATAAAAAATAAAAAATGTTTTACTACATTTCCTACTACATTTCTTATTCCATCTGAGTATATGTAGATAGACTAAACATAAGTACAAGAGAGATAGATAAAATAGAGAATAAGACTGCTGGCTGCGGTGTTCTCCTGTCCTATAGGATTGTTAGGGGAGGAGTTTGGCAGTGGGATCGCCTCTCCGTGTTTTTTTTTAACCATTTGGTTTTAACGAGCCAAGTCTGGAAATTGACAAAGGACAATGGGGGTCATTCCGAGTTGATCAATAGCAGCCGTTGTTCGCAGCGCAGCGATCAGGCTAAAAATCGGCATTTCTGAGCATGCGTATGCACCGCAATGCGCAAGCGCGACGTACGGGCTTTTTTTGATTTGCACAGGGTCTAGCGACGTTTTTATTGGCACTGGCGGCCGCAAGAAGATTGACAGGAAAGGGGCGTTTCTGGGTGGCAACTGACTGTTTTCAAGGAGTGCTTAGAAAAACGCAAGCGTGACCGGGAAAACGCAGGCGTGGCTGGGCGAATGCTGGGCGGGTGTGTGACGTCAAAAGCCGTCCCTCCAACGTTAGAATCAACGCACACGAAGAGTAAGTTCAGGGCTGGTCTTGTTCTGCATAAAATGTTTTTGCAGGCGCTCGGCTGCACAGGCGTTCGCACTTCTGCAAAGCGAAAATACACTCCCCAGTGGGCGGCGACAATGCGTTTGCACGGCTGCCAAAAAGTGCTAGCGAGCGATCAACTCGGAATGACACCCAATATCAAAGACACTGTAAATAGTGTGTAAATAATGTGGATTATAAATATTCAGAAAATGTCAATCACAACAAGAGAATGGGATATTTAGTGATAATACTGATTTATCCTTAGGAATGAAAGCTATACCTTAAACACACCTTAAATACACTTTACCATGGAGCCGCTGCGGCCGCTGTTCTTAATACCGACTCTACGTACTTTGTTCGCTAATAGCGTACAAAGTCTCGTACTGTGTACGGACTTTGCGTACAAACGCCGCGCTGACGGTACAAAGTACTCACAGCGCGTACACACCCAGAGATACACTTTAAACCTTATACAGCAATGCAATGCAATGATAATACACTTTAAACCTTAGCAGGGCAATGAAAACACGACACCAGATTGTAATTAAACCGCTGGGTTCCGAAACCACAGCGTATTATTGCTGAAAGGGGGTTACAATACAAATTCTACAATACAATATAACAGAGTAAATGGCTACATTCAATGGTACATACGTGAGTGAATTCGCTTGAGCTTCCCGATCCGGTCCTCCGTTATCTGATAGATAACGTTGTGAGTCTTGTGTCTGACCAGGCCAGAAGCAGGCTCTCTTTATACACTTCTTCCAAAAAGCAATACAATAGATACTGTAATCTCTTTGTCCATTGGACACAGGAATGCACATTTACAGTACAGGAGAGGTCATAGGTCGGTTTGAATAGGTGGGCGATGTCTGTTCCAACTGCTCATGTGGGTGGTCTCCTCTGGATTCCCGCCGCATACATAATGTACAGTAAATACAGTTTATATCTATATTCTGCTCCTGCACATAACTATCCGCAGGAACATGCGATCTTCCTCAAACCAACACTGGAATGTTACCCTTAAAATACCCTTCAGCTGGATACCAAACACCACCTTATAACCTTGTTCTGTCCCCTCCTATCCTGTAAAGGTGAATCCCTTTGTTCTGAAACCCTTTAAACTGCTGTTACTTACTGATGTGGTGCAGGGAGGCTATGTGTACATTGTGCACTATTTGGATTAAATATGTAATGTGTTTTGATAGCTCTCCATGCGTCCACAAACTCTACCGTAAATACCCATACCACGCACTGATGTGCACGACCGCGGGAGCGACCATACGCAAATTGCGAATATGTGCACGCACAGCAGAACAAGTACACGCGCGGAGGCCATCTGTGTGTAGTTTGTACGTGATGTGTGTACTGCAATATTTTTTGACTTTGACAGTCCACCCTTGGGCGGCCACCAATACTCTGCCACTATCTAATCACTAAACAGAAAAATATCTACACAATATCTACAGAAGTTTTGGATGGTCAGGGGAGAGTGGTAGGTAGGAAATGTATGACCTAGTGGGATAGTAAAAAGCATGTCTGTATGAATCAATGTCTGAGGGGCATGTATCATCGTGCCGTATATATGTTCTACATAAGCTTCGAGGTATTGCGAAGTATACATTAAATCCTTCTCATCCCGTATTAAAAGTCTGTAAATGGGCCAACAAACACTACCGAGCTCTATTCGGCTTCTTGTTAAAACAAATGGGGTGCACATTTAGTTGATGATACATGGAGGGGGAACATATGTGTTGCTAGTATATGTGGATATCACCTGTCGACTATGTGTGCCATTAACTGGAGGTTGCAGAGATGAAGATAAGACACATATCTAAAATACATTCACATAAACATTCTTGGGTAGGGCAGATGATTTTTCCGGATAGGTGTATCTGGGCAGAGGGGGAAACAAAAGAAAAACGGGTGAAAGAAACAGGCCATGGAATTCATTTGCAATCCTTATCATAACGCTGTCTCTATGGATGGGTCATAAATTAAGTCTGCTGCTATAACAGCGCCCTCGCTCCTTAGACTCATCAACTTTGTGCCGTGCTTTCGCCGCGTCAGAATTCGAACACACCTAAATATCAAACCAATAATTATGACGACTCCCAGGATACAAAAGGAGAAACTTCCCTACACTCATAATAACATTTTTTTTTTTCATCATATAAATTTTTTATTTTATGTCAGAATCACATAATTCAACTGCTAGAGCATAAACAGTAAACAGGGGGCGGTAGAGCCAGAATGGTTACTAATACAAAAAGTTTCTTTATGAGAACGGTAAGAGAGTGTGGTGCGGTTGATAGAGAAGTCATGTAGGAGACGAAGAACTCGAAACCAAGGGGTTCAGAGTTATGTAAGAAGGGAGAGAGTGAGGAAATAGAACAATTTCTTTGAGAGGATGCGGGTCCAGGGGATAGGAGAAGAGAGAGAAGAGGAAAGAAAGAAAAGAAGAAAAGAAAAAAAAAGGGGAGGGGGGGGTGTAGGAGGAGGGGCAGTAGTTGCGGGGCGAGGTCCTTAATTAATTTAGTCCTGGGAGGGGGTGGTCATGGAATCTGTACCATGGGAGCCAGGTGGAGTGGAACTTTTTAACTGTGTTTTGGCGAAGACTAGTAATGTATTCCATGTTTGCGATAAACCAGATTCTATTTGTAAGAGCCTGGTTACTGGGGGCTTCTGGATTCTTCCATTTACCTGCTATTTGGTATTTTGCTGCGCAAGATATAAAGAGAACCAGGTTTTTAGAGTCCTTAGAGATGTGATCAGGTGGAGAGCAGAGGAGGAGGTTTGCGGGCGATAGGGGCGCTGGTAAGTCGATTAATCGTGAGATAAGCTTACGGACCTTTGCCCAGTATTGAACAATCACCGGGCAGGTCCACCAGATGTGATAAAACGTGCCTATGTGACCACAGTTCCTCCAGCAAAGGTTGGAGGTGTCAGGGTAGATCCTATGCAATCGGTCCGGTACTAGGTACCATCTTGTGTATATTTTGTATGAGTTTTCTCGGATGGCCACACTGATGGAGCATTGTGAAATCGCGGTGCGGATTGTGTCCCATCCCTCGTCCTCTAAGTGGCACCCCATGTCGATCTCCCAGGCTATCTCGTGCGGTTCGAGAGGTGGGGGTGTAGGGCTGAGGATGGTTTTGTAGAGGAGGGAGATGGTGCCTCTACTGGTAGGGTTGTAAATACAGAGTCTCTCAAGAGGTGTGGGGGCCGATAGAGGAAACGTTAACTGTAGGGAGGAAAGAAAGTGGCGAATTTGTAGGTATTGATAGAACAGAGAGTTAGGTAGGTTGTACGTAGTTTGTAGGTCAGAGAATGACTTAATGGAGTGCGTCCCCGTGAAGTGGTGTATTCTGGTAGCTCCTGCCGAGATCCAGGGGCGGGCCATTTCCTGAGAAAGTCCTGGGGTAAATGCTGGGTTGCTCCAGATGGGAGTCAGAGGGGAGGGGTGGTTTGATAATTTTAATTTTTTGTCTAGATTCCGCCAATGTGCAAGTGTCAGTTCAACTGCGGGAGAGGTGCGGTGGGGTGGGGTGTGTAGTTTATTAGAGAGCAAAGGCAAGTGAGAGACAGATGGGAGTCCCGAGAAATCGCTCTCCAAATCAACCCATCTTTTAGTGTGTTTTGGGGCATGCCAGGAAACCATTTGACTTAATCTGGACGCGTCATAATAGCGTTGGAGGATAGGAAGGCCCAGACCGCCATTTTGAGAGTGTTTGGCTAAGATATCCCGCCGAATTCTAGGCTTTTTGTGGTCCCAAATAAATTTACAGAGGGAGGATTGGAGATTATGAAGAGTCTGAGAGGGCACCGAAATTGGAAGTGTCTGAAACAAGTAGAGAAGTTTGGGAAGGATATTCATTTTTATAGCGTTAATTCGTCCCACCCAAGAGAGAAAGTAAGATTCCCATTGTTGGATATCAGTGAGGATTGATGTGATGAGAGGGGGGTAGTTAGCCTTGTAGAGAGAGCTGTAGGATTTGGTGATGGAGATCCCGAGATATTTGAGGGAGCGTCTGCGCCAGGAAAAATTAAAGTTCTGTTGTAGTTGTGATTTAGTTAGTTTGGGGATGTGCAAAGAGAGGGCTTCGGATTTTGTCTGATTAATTTTATAACCTGAGAGGTTGTCGTACGTGGTTAGTTCTTGGAAGAGGTTCGGGAGAGAGATAGTTGGGTTTTTCAGGGTCAGAAGGATGTCATCGGCGAAGAGGGAAATGGTGTATTGAGTGTGGTTGACTTGGATTCCCGTGATGTCGGGATTGGTCCGGATGTGGTTTGCAAGGGGTTCAATGGCGAGTGCGAATATGAGGGGAGATAATGGGCATCCCTGTCGCGTTCCATTCGAGATTGTGAGGGGGTCCGACAGTAAGCCCTTGGAAAGAACCGATGCCGAGGGGTTTTGGTATAAGGCTTGTATGGCTTGAAGGAATTTACCCTGAAGGCCAAAACGTTGGAGAGTCTGTCGCATAAAAGGCCAAGAAACTCTGTCAAAGGCCTTCTCTGCATCTAGGGCAAGAGTCAGGGACGGGATCTTATGTAGGTTAATGTGGTCAATAATATCCACGACTCGCCTAGTGTTGTCGAGTGCCTGTCTAGATTGAACGAAGCCCACTTGGTCGGGGTGTATGAGCGAGGGGAGGATAGGGTTAAGTCTATTTGCTAGGACTTTGGCGAAGAGTTTCAAATCTGAGTTTAGAAGTGATATGGGTCTGTAGTTAGAGATATGTTGGGGGTCTTTATTGGGTTTTGGGATCACGGTGATGACAGCTGTGGTAGTGTGGGGGTGGAAGGGAGACCCATCTAAGATAAGGTTAAATAGTAACGTGAGGTGGGGAAGTAGTGCAGGTTGAAACGTTTTATAATATGACATTGGGTAGCCATCCGGGCCCGGGGCCTTAGATGGTTTCTGACTACCGATGGCAAGGGTTAATTCCTCGGGGGTGATGGGCTTGTTAAGGGCCGTGGAGGTGTCGGCGTCAATACGAGGTAGATCTGCGGAAGCTAAGTAGTCTGAAACCGTGGGGTGGGCCGGGTCTAATGAAGAGGAGGTGTCTGGCAAATTGTAAAGCTGTTCGTAGTATGTTCGGAAGAGAGCGTTAATAGTCTTTGGGTTATATTGGAGGGAGTTGTGTTCGTCTTTGATAGCCGGGATAGCAGTGTGCGCTTTTCGAGCCCTCAATCTGTTGGCCAATAGCGAATCGGCTTTATTACTTTTTTCATAGAATTTTTGTTTCAGCCAGCGGAGTGAGTGCTCGGTTTTTTCGGCCAGCAGAGCGTTTAAAGTTGCCCTGGTAGATGTGAGCTTTGAGTAAAGAGGTTGCGAGGGTCGTTGCTTATGTAGTGTTTCTAAGTTGTGGACCTCAACTGTGAGGGATGATATTTGTTGTTTGCGATCCTTGTTCCTATGCGACGCGTAGTTAATGATGTGTCCCCTGATAACGGCTTTGTGGGCTTCCCAAATTAGTGGGGTGCAAATGGAGTCGGTCATGTTTAGGCAGAAGTAGTCAGCTAGCGCCAGGTTGATTTTTTCCTGAAACTGAGGGATTTTTAAGAGTGTTTCGTTTAGTCTCCAATTGGGGCGAGTTGTCGGGGTGTCAAGGAAGTCGAAGGTGGCAATGATAATGGAATGGTCTGACCAAGGGTTAGTGAGGATAGAGGAGTCTAGTACGTGTTGAGAGAGCAATGTGCCGCAGTAAAAAAGATCAATTCGAGAGTATGATTGGTGTGGGGTAGAGAAGAAGGTATAGTCTTTGGCCGTTGGGTTGAGAGCTCGCCAGACGTCGAAGAGGCCAGATTCGTGGATGTGTTTATTTAAAGAGCGTAAAGATGGGTCACAATGGGGGCGGGTCTGGCCAGAGGATTTATCTAGGTCGATGTCTGGGACAGTGTTAAAGTCCCCTCCTAGTATTAAGTAACCTTTTCTGATTTTGTTGAGATCTGAGAAAAAAGAATTAAAGAAAGAGGACTGCCCGGAGTTAGGGGCATAGACAGTGGCGATCGTGCATTCTAGGTGTCCGAGCATGCCCGTCAGGATGATATATCGGCCATCAGAGTCTGTGTGGGTCGATTGTAGTGTGAATGGGATGTTAGAGTGGATCAGGACAGCTACTCCATTGTGTTTCGATTGGCTTGAGGAATAGAAAGCCGTTGGGTATCGTTTAGTGGTTAGGGATGGGTGCGATCGGGATTTGAAGTGAGTTTCTTGGATGAGCACAATTCCCGCTTTTAGATTTTGAAGAGAACGGAACAGGGACGAGCGTTTTTGGGGGGTATTGAGGCCCTTGGCGTTTAAGGACGCCAGGAGCAGGGGCATCTTTTAAGGTGTTAGAAGGGTGCGCAAAGGAGAAATGGAGGAGAGAGAGAAAGGTGTAGAAGGAGAGGAAGAAGAGAAAATAAGCAGCAGTTAAGGGGAAAAAAAAAAGGGGGGGGGAGGAGGGCGAGCCTGTGTAGGAGTTCCTTACGACCAGCGAGAAGGAACGGGCACAGAGAGTGGGATCAATGGATCCAAAGTGGAGGAGCGTCGGGGAGCGATCGTACTCCCTCCACGTGGGGGAAGAGGTGGGGAAGCGGGTCTAGGTGCCCGAAGACAACAGTGCGGATTTGTGTGGCAAGTGCAGGGATTGAAGGAACACGTCCCTCCAGTGGTGGTCTGTGTGAAAGAGACAGTATTAGTTAAGAGGCGAATGAGTCATTGTGTGAGTGGCATGAGGATAAAGGGTGGCATGCAGTAACAAACAACAAGTGCGATAATAGCAATACTACAGTAATACTGAGAAAAAATAAAAAATATAAAAAAAATAAAAAAAAAATTAGTAGTTAGATTTTCAAACTGAACATCTTGGTACCTATATAGGAATAATAAGTGGGTGTTAGTTATTAATATGCTGCATGAAGCATGTATGTGGGCGGGCCCAAGGGGGTGGCCTGAAACCGCGTGATTTCAAGCAACAGGGCTAGCAAGATGGGCTGGGTAAAAGTAAGGGCAGACAATATACAATGGGTATATGGAACGGTCAAGACAGAAAACTAAAACAGGTAAAGTAGTCAACAGGAGTACTTATAACAATATATCGAGTGAGATGTCCATGTAACTATAGGTGCTGAGGTAATCAGGGTGGGTGAAGGTTAGAACCTTGCTCAGCGAGTGGGTCAGAGTCCTCCAGGTGCGATAGGAAGTCACCTCCTTCTCTTGGGTCTTTAATGACGATTTTTTTTCCATTATATTCAACCAGGAGCTTAAAGGGGAATCCCCAGCGGTAGCGGATACCTCGTGTGCGGAGAGCGGAAGTTAGATCCCTAAGCTCTCTCCTTTTAAGTATGGTGGAGGGAGCTAAGTCCTGAAAGAATTGTAGTTTGACGTCCTCGAACATTATGTGTGGTTTGCCCCGGGTTGGGAGAAGGACCATCTCTTTATCCTTGAAGTTGAGGAAGCGCATGATGACGTCTCTCGGGGGCTCGCCATCTCGGGGCCTAGGTCGAAGGGCCCTGTGAGCTCTTTCCAAAGGCAGTTCTCGTGAACCTGCACTTGGCAAAAGGGTGGAGAACAGTCGTTGGAGGTATGTTTCGAGGGCCGCCGGGAGGACGGATTCTGGAATATTGCGAATTCTGAGATTATTTCTCCTTTCGCGATTTTCCAAGTCCTCGTTCTTGGCTCGGAGCTCCGTTATATCTTGGATGAGGTGGTCTATATCTCTGACCGTTTCTATGTGGTCTTTCTGGAGAACGTCTTGTCTGGCTTCCAGTTTGGAAGTTCTGGAGGATAGGGATGAGATATCTGACCTAATAGAGGTAACTGCTCTGTCGAGCTTGGTTTCCAATGATTCTTTAAAGTCCATTATGAGCGACTTCAGGGCCATGATGTCCTCTTTGGTCGATGGGACAGGTGAGGATGATGGGTCGTCTTCCTCTGGAGCAGATAGGCTGGGAGAGGGAGGGCCAGAGGGTAGGGAGGGTTTGTCGCTTTTGGTGAAATGTTGGGAAATGTCTGTACCCGCACGTCTTCTTGTATTCGGGTTGGGTTTGGACATGTTTGCACCTTGGTAGACGGGTTTGGAGAAGAAGGGACCACTCGAGGCGCTGAATTAGGTGAGTAGAGAGGGACTATCAAGTTGCCAGAGAGGGAACCACTGGAGGGCTGAGTTATGGTGTAATCAGTGGAACATGGGAATTAGCAGGCTTCTTAGAGAGCTGAGGGATGCCCAGTCGTTGCCGTGTGAGTATAGGCTAGTCACCATGTATTTGGAGCGGAGCCGTGGCTTTCACACGGCTCTGGAAGCGACGAGGGCTTGGGAGTATGTAAGAAGAGGTCTGAGGGTTATAGGTTGTACGTCACATTTGCAGCAGTGGGTGACCGCTGATAGATCAGAGATAGCGCTCCGTTGTCGTAGTGTGCAGTCGCGTGCTGTAGATAAGTATGTGCGACAGCGAAGGAGGCAGGTACGGCGGTGGAGAGTGTGGTGGTATCGCTCGTGCGGAGAGACCTGGGTCAATGGGGTGGTACGCCACTGTCCAGGGGTCACCACGAGGGGAGCCGGGTGTGAGGGTGTAGTAGCAGCAGTAGGGCACCGGTGTCGTGGATAGGGACCAGCGAGTCTCTGTTTATCTTGTTAGGAGCCTCCGAATTGTTAAAGAGACGGGGGGAGTTGCGGCTGCACTCGGTTCCACTGGTGGGGGGTGCGGTGGAGGAACAGTCCGGGGGTCACCAGGTCACAGGCGGATCAAGGTGGACCAGCGAGCCCCAGTGGTGCTTTCGGCAGGCCGTCCTGTAGTCTAGTCCCCTGGCAGTGTAGGGGAGGCAGGCCGCAACCCGCAGAGAGGCCTAGTGTCTCTCCCGGCTCCGCGGGCTCTGCACTCTGGGGAGCGCAAGATGAGGATCTGGCACAGAGATGGCGCCAGTCCCAAGATGGCCGCTGGAGGCGTCTCGTCCCGTGGGTCTTTCCTGTGTCCGCGGTCGCCGGCGCAGAGGGTGAACACAGTGGGAGCGCTGGGAGCGTAGCGTCAAATTCAGCAACCTCGAGGGAGCGCCCCAGCAACTGTTGTTGAGTTAGTATGGTCAGCGGCGCCAATCGCAAGATGGCCGCCGTCGCTCGCAGCAGCCCTCACCTCAAATGGTCTCTGTAGTCTTCTGTCTCTCCATCCTCTGGTATATTTCAGTGTAGAATGAGGATATTCCAAAGGGCAGCCAGGTGGTAGATAAGTTTAGGGATCTGAGTGGGCATGCAGCCCACAACCAAGATGGCGGCGCCGGCGTCACTCACAGGGCCTCCGGGATCGGGTCATCTGCTGTGTTCCCGGAGTGGCCTGTTTCATTGGTGGCAGTGTAGAGAGATCCCCCAGCCAGCGAGGAGGCCGAGCGGGCGGCGGGGTCTAGCGCGTCTCCACCCGCGATCACGCCAGCTCCGGCGCACCGCCATCACCCGGCGCCGGTCACTGGGTCTTCACTCCGGGCCGCACAGCGGGGCCAGAGCACTCCGGTCGGGCCTGACAGATGGGGGGGAGCGCTGTAGAGACACGGTAGGGATGGGGGAGTCTCCGGTCCACCTCAGCGGGTCACTTCCGGTCCAGCCTGGTGATAAATTGAGGCCCCGGCTTCGGGTGGGCAAGTAGGCCGCAACCTGCACGGGTGCAGGAGGTACCCGCCGGCTCTGCAGACCACTGTGCCCGGGGGAGAAGAGGGGTAGGGGTGTGAAAAAAGGGAGAAGGGACCTCAGGATCTGCACTTAGTGTGGTTTAAATGGTGTTCCAAGCAGGAGCTCTGCTGCCACACGTCTACCTCCATAATAACATTTTGAGCCCACTCTCCTAAACCTGAGAACCAGTTTCGTGGGTTCAACCATGAGACCCAGTCGGTCAGTTCATCACTCACAGTCGCCAAGGTAAGGTTGTGTTTCCTCCTGAACTCCCACTTCAACTGCAAGATATCGTCCATCTTTTGATAGATAATCTCCGTTGGGTCATCAGTGCTGTTTGTAATATACGTGCAGCACTTCACACCATATTGAGTTGCCAGAGTAACACAGTACCCACCTGTCACGGCTGTGATATAATTAAGGACCATCCTGTGCTGAATCAGTTCCTTCTTGTAAGCTTGTAACTCACTTCCCGTATACCTGAAGGTGTCGTCATACATCTCAGTGATATTATCTATCAAGTTCACTAGCGCATGGATATACCTATAATTTATAATTCCTCTGGCAGTACGGGTGATGTCTAATGCAAGAAGGAATTGAATCCCGGTGGATTCGTGGATCAAATCAGAGGCTGCGTGCTCTGCCCTATTGTCAAAGTCGAAAAATATCATGATGCATATGCCTTGTACTAACCCCTCATGCACATGCACGCTGCTCATGCACCTGGTCCCCCGTGCGTACACATACCCGCAAGTTGCGTAGGAGATGCTCCAGCGTCTTGTGCACATGAGATGTGTATTTACGGCGGAGTTTGTGAGCGTGTAGCGTGCGACTCGATCGTAGCATATTTAACCCATATAGTGTGTTTTGTAGTTAATATTCCCCTAGACCATGTCAGCGAGTATGTTTAGTTTAAACTGTTCCTGGACAGAGAGATTCCTCTTTACATGATAGGAAGGGTCAGACAAAGGTTGAAAGGTGGTGTCTAGTATCCAGCTGTAGGGTATTTTAAGGGTAACATTCCGATGCTAGTTAGGAAAGGATCGCTCGCTCCTGCGTATAGTTATGTACAAATGTAGTTTATGAACATTAACTGTATTTGCTGTAAATTACACATGCGGCGGGAATCCTGAGGATACCTCCCACCAGAGCAGTTGGGGAAAGACACAGCCCACCTGTTCAAATCCACCTATGACCTTTGCTATAATGTAGAGACACATCCCTGTGTCCAATGAACAATGAGATACAAGGTACCATTGTATTGTGAATGTATGTTGTGCTATATAAAGACCACCATTGCCTGGCCAGCCTCACTCTCTCTGAAGGCTTTCTCCCTGAATGCTGAGGACTGGATCCAGGTCGCGCTCGCGAATCATCCCCACGTATGTATTATTCTCTGTAGCCATTTTGTTCGCCATTTATGTTCTCATTTGTTCGCTCTTGTTTGCAATTGTTCACCATTGTTCACATTATTTTCTGTTATTCTGTTTAGATTTCTATGTTATTTTGTAGTGTATAACTTGTATTGTGTTTCCCTTTTTCTCTAAACCATCCACGGCGGTGTTAGAGCTGCTGTGGTTTTTAAATCCAAACCAGGTCTTGTGTTTTCACTGTTTACTGCAAAGGGCTTTTCTTAGCGTCTCAATCGCTCAAACAGCATACACATTGTTAAGGTTTTTAAGCGTTACATCATTGTAGTATTAGATTACTAAGGTTTAGAGTATAAGCATATTCTTACTGTGTTTTATTAATAAGGTTTACTGCCTATCATTCTGTGAGCGTCTGCGCCGCTCGTGTCTCACTCTCATGGCGCAGCGTCCGCTACGCCAATAGCGTAGCAGTACGGTACTCGGTACGCCTATAGCGTGCTTGATACGGAGCGTGAATCCGTGAGCGTATGTGTCGCTCGTGCGTAGCGCCCACGGCCTAGCGTCTGTTACGCTAAGTACGTACCCCTACGGTACTCAGTACGCAAATAGCGTACTCAGTCTGTAATAGTGTATAGCTTTATGTTTAATGGTAATAATTGACATTATCACTATCTATGAGGTGTCTCTTGACGATGTGTTCATAGTGAGTATGAGTGTTAGGAGCCTGAGCACTGCGGTGAACGTCTTTCATTTTATCATGGGTTATGGTCATGACCTCCGGCAACACTCTTCCAACATAACACAATCCCTCTGAGCTCGGGGCAAGCCACTTATACGCCTTCCTCCCACATATGAAATAGGCATCATCTGGGAGAACATAGGGGACAAAATATAACATCACCATATTACAAACTTTCCAAGTGAAGAAACCAATTCCTAGTTCTCCCATCTGCTCAGTACAAGTATCGGGCTGGATGATATGAGCACAGTACCCTGGTGATACTTCTCCAACCCACATGGTCTTGCTTCCACGAGTATACCTATACCGAAAATACCTCCCACTGTTGGATATTTGGCGTACAAGTTCAGAGTCTATGGGTATCCTATCAGCTCTGTGTGAAAAGGTCATTGTCTGGTTATTCCACGTGACTTCCCAATTTCCCGGTTTTCGGTAATTGGAAATATTAAAACATAATAAGGATCTGTCTACATGATACTGGTGGAGCTTCAAACTAGGGGGCCTAGAAATATTGAATTTCTTGTCCACCGGTCTCCCACCCCGTAATTCGAGTACCTCATCTATTGCTAAAGGATATGGTATTAATCCTGACTTGCTCTGACCTTGAGGTACCTGTGAGCACACCCAACATTCTGTCTGGTTTAAGACCTTACCCACTAGTGAGTGGTAATCACTCAACGGATGGCGGTCCATGTCGATATTAAGGTTGGACTGACATCTCTGGATGCACCCATCCTCAACTATATTCTCACAATTCTTACAAATACAATATTCATCAGACAATAACCCCTCACAGTGCCTCTGAGCTCCTTGACTACCAGAGCGCTTACTGATGCCAGCCTTTACCAAAATGATGTGCTGATCCTGAGATCCTACAAATTCATACTTGCCATCAGAACCCATTCCAGATCCCTGCTCGACCTCTCTGGGACCCTCACCAAAACAAACTGTCCTTATCAAAACCAGAATTACTAACAGAACCCGAAACGCAGTCTCTTGTGATCGATCCATTTCGTTAGGGGAAAGGAGGACAATAAGAAGGAGAAAAGAAAGGAAAAAATGCTGGGGGAGCTGAAAAAAGAAAGTGGTACGACAACAATTCTAGCTCTTGTTACTCTCTGTGCTCAGATGCCTTTCAACAGTCCTGCCACTCAACTTTCCCGGAACAGACACTCTAGTGTCTCTTTGCTTTGCTCTTTGGACACACAGTTCACTTTGCTCTTTGAACACACAGTTACCAAACCACAAAACCTTGATGAAACTGCACGAGTTCTCTCCGGGTCAGCGACCTTCTTGCAGTGGGACGAGTGGACCCAAGTCTCTCTTTCGGCAACCTTCAATGCTGTTGTGCTGGTTAACAAGACTTGATATGGTCCTTCACACCTGTCTATGAGGCAACCTGAGCGTAAGAAATTTCGAAACATCACATAATCCCCAGGTTCAATGTCATTGCAATTACTGTTCGGTACGTCAGGAATCACCAGCTTTAAATTTCTTTGTTGATTTCTCAGCTGCTGGCTCATCCCAACCAAATATTTCACAGTCACTTCATTATTACATTTCAAATCGTCCTGGAGTCTATCATTACATGAGGTTGTCGACCAAAAATAATTTCAAAGGGTGATTGGTTAAGTGGGGACCTGGGAGTGGTTCTGATGCTGTACAACACTAGTGGCAAAGTTTCTGGCCACAACAATCCAGTTTCAGCCATTAATTTGCTCAGCTTGTTCTTAATAGTGCTATTCACTCTCTCCACCTTTGCACTCGCCTGTGGACGGTACGGAGTATGTAGCTTGCTATTAATTCCCATCAGTTTGCACATGACCTGAAAGACTTCACCTGTAAAATGGGTACCCCTATCACTTTCAATTATTCTAGGGATACCATACCTACACACAAATTCCTGCACAATTGTCTTTGCAGTGAACGTAGCAGTATTTGTGGCAGCAGGGAACGCTTCTACCCAGTTAGAAAATACGTCAATACAAACTAACACATATTTTAAATTCCTACAGGGTGGTAACTGTATGAAATCGATTTGTATTACCTGAAAAGGACCGTCTGTCGGAGGGATATGGGATGGCTCTGTTGGTATTGATTTTCCAATATTCTTCCTCAAGCAAGTAAAACAAGTCATTGCTCTCTTACCTGCATGAGAAGAGAATCCTGGCGCACACCAGTAGGCTCTCACCAGCTTACACATACCCTCTTTACCCAGATGAGTCAGACCGTGTGCCGCCTCAGCTAAGCTTAGAAGATATGCTCTGGGGGCTACTGGCTTACCTTGTCCACCTGTCCACAGTCCCGAGGATTCCTGGCCATATCCCTTTGACCTCCAGACTGCCTTTTTCTGCATTTCAATGTGTTTAACTCTTGTGTATTATCAGTTGTGTGAAGTAAACCGTCTGTGGAAAGTGAAAAGAGAGGGGAAATAATAAAAAGAAAAATTTGTCAGATTTGCGTTCACCATCAGGCTGTCACACCATCATGCATATCGGTGTCTATGCACAGTCTTCCTTCACCAGTATTCTCATTCTCCACCCTTTGTGCATGACCAGGCACACTGCGTAAATACTGGTGTCCCTATGCTGGTGAGATATACTGGATTTGGGCAGAGCTCTGAAAGACCGAGTAGGCATGTGGCGTTTGAACTATAATCCTGTCAGTGACCGTAAGAGATGAAGAGGAAACTTTGAAGACAAATCACAGAGTTTAGTAACAGATAATTTTGTAGAGGCAAAGAATATTTTACAAAATTTGACACCTGGATTGGGCACTATGGGGAATGATTCTCTACGTGGTCTGCTCCCCTAAAATAAATTCTATGTGTGTTATATCTCTACTGGGACTATCCCAGCCATCAATCCAGTGTCCTGTCCATTCTAAATTCATAGGGAACCCGGTATCTTTGAGATAATTTCCTCTACCTGTGATGGACATGCATCTAAAACAGTAAAATGCAACATTAGTCTTCGTGGGTATCCAACATATTTTGTGCTTCCTGGGTGGGAGCACTCTATATGTATACCATCTCTAACAAAACTCCTGTTAAGTTACTTAGAGGTCACTTCTGCTAGAGAGAGAAGCAGAAGTTTAGAGGCCTCCTCCTAATCCCAGTAAGTTCTGTCAAAAGGGTAAAGTTGCATTTATTCTGTTCTTCCCATTAACCGAATCTGTGTTTTCTATATGGCTCGTGATTCCTTACTATATGTCCCTTGATCCCGTCTATGTGTTTAATAATGTGGCTTGTTTTCTCTGTCTAGGGGTCTATATTGGCTATGTGTTCTACTATACCTACAATCTCTGGCAAAATGCCCTTCCTTCCTACAAATGTAACATATTCTCTGTCTTTTCCAAACAGCAGGGGTCTGGGGTTTTGGCTGATGAGACTTTGGTGTAAGAGCCTGTATACTTTCAATCCTCAGCCTCTCCTCCTGTTGTTTTTTACGCCTAACAATATTCTTGTGGTGTACAATTGCGCACTCTCTAAGACAAGCTACTGTGACCCCTCTCCAATTAGGCAAAGATGTTTGTACCCTGTCCCTTACTGTCTTATTGAGTCCGTCCATTAGCACAGAGACAGCCACTTCCCTATAATTCGCATCGTTCCCTGTATCTGATACCCCAATGTATCTATCCATTATTGTAGGGCCCGATGGAAATATTCAGATGTCATTTCATTTTCCCTCTGTTTTATGGAGAAAATTCTTCTCCACTTAACATTAATGGGGAAACACAACTCTAGTTGTCTATTAATTCGTTCTAAGTTCTCCTGATTGTTTTTGTCAGTCATAAGACTATCCGACTCTAACCTACAATCAGTGATGAATTTTTGGGTGTCAATATTAGGGGGTAGGCACGCTTTTAAAAGTATCCGCCAGTATTTGTTTGTCGGTTAATACGCATTACCCAGATCTCTGATAAACTTCTGACATCTGGCTAAATGCTTCCGAGGGTCAGGGAATTCTGAAATGATTGATCGCAGCTCATCTCTGGGCCACGGGCAATACATTGCATTATTCCTGGTGAGGATTACTCCCTGACTATCGGTTCCCCCATTGGGAGTTACTATTTCCAAGACAGGGTGTAATTCTACCATTCCGTTCCTAATCTGTTTACAGTGAGGTGTTGTTGTCTTTGTGCAATGAACTGTCTCACACTTACCGGTAGCTGTGACCTCACCAGTTCCTTCATTGGGGAATATTGCTACTGCTCTACCTGGTTGGTCAGGCCCCACCTGAGTGTCCTGCAAGGTGACTGCTTGGAGGAGAGCTGCGATTTTGCTGGATCCTTCATCTTCCTGTGACCTATTACCTTGAAAAGACTTCAAAACAGGATACATCTTGCAAAAATTAGGGTTAATACATTGTTTTTGCATACTACTATCATTTACGGATATACCATTGATTGTAGCCATCTCTTTCCCTTGGACCTGTGTCGACAATGGTGTGTTTGTGTTCTCATTCCCGCTAGGTTTTGAATCTGTTTTGCAAATTTGTTCTCTTTGCATATCCCCCTCTTGTTGCCATAATTTTTTTTTTTATTTAATCTGTTTTTATTAAAGCTGTAGATATATCAATAGTACAACATTTTCAGACAATAATATCCAGAAATAAAAACAACATAAAACATCTCTGGTCGTACATTCTTATTGACTTTGTTTTAAGCATGTAGGGCAACATAGAAAAAGTTGTCTGTTCAACAATCGAAGATATATCTATGAATATAGACATTATAAAGAATTAGCTAAGAAAAATGTAGAAAAAGAATAGAGAATAGAAAAAGGAAAAAGTGTGAGAAATAGAAAGAGGAAAAGAGTCCTAAAGGAGTAAGATGGGATGGGTTACGTATCTGGAGGTGTACAAGTGGTTGAGGAATTGTCAGGATGAATACTGGGAAGACAACTAGGTTACCACATAGGACCGATATATCGGAGACTCCATAAAGTCATACCAGGGGAACCAAATAGCGGTAAAGTCAGTGGTTCTTCCCATCGAGAAGGAGACAAGGTCTTCCATGTCTAAGAAGTAGATGATCTTATTAAACCATTGTTTGATCGAGGGCGGGGAGGTGGACCTCCAAAGAGCCGGTATCACGGCCCTTGCAGCATTGCTGAGGTGCCTCAAAAGTGAACCTTTATAAGAATGCACACTTGCTGAGGTAAGATTAAAAAGCCAAAACTCCAGCCCTCTGGGTACCGCATCCCCCACTATCAACTCAGAGCATTTAAAAACGTCATTCCAGAAAGGGATTATTAGAGGGCAGTCCCACCAAATGTGTAAAAAGCTCCCTGAGGCCCCCTTGCATCTCCAACAGAGATTCAAAAGGGTAGGAAACATTTTATTAAGGACACGAGGAGTCCTGTACCATCTATATATGAGCTTATATAGTGTTTCCTTCGTTGACAGACATAGAGAGCTTGCCTGGGCATTACGAAATATAGTGTCCCAATTGGCCTGTAAAGCTAACCTAGGTATATCTTTCTCCCAGGAAGTCATGAAGGCAGGGGGCTGAGAAAATAGATCCTCCACAATAAGTGTGTAAATTTGGGAGATGGTATGTGCAGGAGAACGAGTGGAAACGCAAAATTTTTCGAAATTAGTGAGATCTCTAGTGATGTCAGAGAGATTCTTAGAGTAAGTTAGGAAATGATGGACCTGAATGAACTTCCAATAATCAATGCTTGATATATTCCAATGAGATTGAATATCTGAAAATGACCGCACCCTACCTGAACTCACCAGCTGACCGACCCTAAAAAGCCCAGCTTTGGACCATGGAGCAAAAGCCAAACCATGGAGTCCTGGGACAAATTCGGGGTTGTAAAGAAAAGAGGTTAGGGGCGACCACTTAGAGGAGATATGGCTCCTCGACCTGAGCTTGTTCCATAATTTAAGCGTAGGGGAGACCGTGGGGTGGGTGACTTTCGGGAGGGTGGGTAACCATGGAGCGATTTCTATATGATATGGGAGACAGCCCTCCTCCAAAATCACCCACTGTTTACAGTCTTTGGCCCTTGTCCATTCTAAAACTCTATTTAACTGTACAGCATGGTAGTAGCTGGGAATATGTGGGAGCTGTTGTCCCCCTTGGTGTTTTCTCCGGAATAGAATGTCATGTTTAAATCTGGGTGTTTTACCGCCCCAGACGAACGTTCGAATGAGATTCTGAACGTCCCTGAACCATAGAAGAGGGATGTGTATGGGGAGGGTTTGGAGAAAAAATAAGATCCTGGGGAGAGCGTTCATTTTGACTATATTAATCCTGCCAAACCAGGATATACGCAATTTCTTCCACCTCTGGAAGTCTATACGAAGCTTTTTCAGTAAGGGGCTAAAATTTAAGGAAAATATTTTAGCTAAATCGTTAGATAACATAACCCCTAAATATTTAACTTTATGGGCATGCCAGGTAAAAGGGAAGGAACCCTTCAGACCCGCTATTACATCAGGGGAAGTAGTTAGATTCATTGCGATAGATTTGGAATAGTTTATCTTAAAATTAGAAAGGGCTCCAAACTTATCAAATTCTTGCATCAGATTTGGGAGAGAAGTAACCGGGTTTGAAATCAGAGCCAACAAATCATCGGCATAAAGAGCCAATTTGTATTCGCTTCCTCTCATTAACAAACCGGAGATATTTTGGTTAGCCCTAATGCTTCTCGCCAGAGCTTCCATGCATAATACAAAAAGTAGTGGGGATAATGGGCATCCCTGTCGTGTGCCATTGGAAATGGTAAAGGGGTCTGATAAGGAACCATTAATCTTAATTTTAGCGGACGGGGTAGAGTAGAGAGATAAAATTCTATGGAGACAGGCGTTGCCCAGCCCCAGGTGTCTTAGGATGCCGGACAGGAAGTCCCAGTCCACCCTATCAAACGCCTTTTCAGCATCAGTTGACAATATAATCGAGGGGGGTGTTGCCTGGTTGGCATAGTGAATCATATTAAGCACCTTGGAAGTATTATCCCTGGCTTCCCGACCCAGGACAAAACCCGCCTGGTCTCCATGAATCAAATCTGGCAACAGCAATTTAAGGCGGTTTGCAATCAGTTTTAAAAAAAAGTTTTATATCTATATTTAACAACGAGATCGGCCGGTAACTGGAACAGAGGCTGGGGTCTTTACCCTCCTTAGGTAAGACTGTAACATGTGCCTCTAGGGATTGAGAAGAGAACTGTGATTTTTTGGAAATAGTGTTAAATGCTCTTGTAAGAAGAGGGGTTAATTTCTCCTTAAAGGCTTTATAGTAGGCAATGGTATACCCGTCGGGGCCCGGACTTTTGCCATTGGGGGAGGATTCAATAACTTTCAAAACCTCCTCCGGGGAGAAGGGGGCATCCAAACCCTCTGCATCTTCTCTGGACAAACTAGGGAAACCTATGAGTTTTAAGTAGTCTGCTATGGCCGTTTGGTGTGTTATCCTATCCGCCCTCCCCAATGGCCCAGAAAGGTTGTACAAGGCTGAATAATAGGCCCGAAAGGCTCTAGCTATGTGAGGTGTCTCGTGGTGGGGTTTCCCCCGACCATCTTTGATGCAATGGATAAAGGTAATAGCTCGTTGTTCACGAAGAGCCCTGGCTAATAATTTCCCCGGTTTATTGCCCCATTGATAGTACCTGCTCCGACACTTCCGATAGGAGAACTTGACTCTATCAGAGAGCAGTCTATTCAGGTCTGCCCTAGCCGCCTCGAGATCTGTATAATGTTGTGGAGTGTGGGATTTCTTATGTAGAAGTTCTAAGGATTTTATCTTAAGTAACAAGTCATCCCTGAGCTGTTCCCTCTGTTTTTGCGAAGAGAGCCTATCTAAATGCAGACCCCCCTTAAGACACATTTATGTGCCTCCCATACCGAAAGTTTAGATATATCATCTAAGTCATTGGTGTTAATATAGGCGTCAATGGCTGATTCTATTTGAGAGCGACACACCACATCTTGTAAAAGTGTGTCGTTGAAGCGCCACGACCATTGGCGCTTGGGGCTTGAGGGGAGGCGTATCGTGAGATTAACAGGGGCATGATCGGACCATACAATTTGTCCTATGGAAGTGTCAGACATTAAGTGCAGGTGTCGGTGGCTTAAAAACAAGTAATCAATTCTAGAATATGTCTGATGGGGATGAGAAAAGAAAGAATAGTCTACCTCCGAGGGGTGTGTCAGTCTCCACGTGTCGATCAGCTGGTGGTCAAGCAGAGCGCGCCTCACCCTCCTATACTCCTTCTCTGGCTTAAGAGAAACCTTTTTAGAGGTGTCATGGAGAGGGTCAAGGGTCCAGTTCAGGTCGCCCCCCATCACCACCACTCCCTCCAAAAGAGGCTCGGCGAGTTCCAACACCGAGGTCAGAAAGGCAGGCTGCTTTGTATTGGGAGCATAGACAGTCAAAAAGGAAAAACGTTGATTATGGATATCACATTTAATCAGCAACCCCCTGCCTTCAACTAATCTATGAGATGAGACATTTTGGACAGGTAGGTGACGGGCAAATAGGACAGCCACACCCAATGTCTTACCAGAAGGGTTATTGGTCATAAAGACATGAGGGTAATAATGACACTTAAGTGACGGTACATGGCCAATCTTGAAATGAGTTTCCTGAATAAAGGCAACGTCTACTCTCTCATCCCTGAGCCATTTGAGATGTTTAGACCTTTTCTCAGGGATATTTAAACCCTTCACATTAAGGGAAGTAATATGCAAATCACCTTGACCCATTATAGCTTAAGCCCAGCAGATTTATATTAGACATCCCAACCGTAATAGAAGAAAGAGAAGAAGATAGGACGGCAGAGGTAAGAAAGAAAGTCAAAATGTGACCAAGAAAAAGAAGAAAGGAGAGCGTAGTGTGGGGATCCACACCACAAATTGCCATAATAACAAACATAGCTAACCGTAGTATTAGAAAAAGGGCCGCTGCAATAGGGACAGGAGCGGAATCCTGCCAGCTCCCAACCCGAAGAGACAGGGGATGCAGCATAATGGGGGTCCTACGGGGGGCCATGGACAGCGACCTCCCGCGGTTCGAAAGGCTATTCTATGTGGAGAGAATTACCAAGGAATGAAGAAAGTATTAACATCTTTAGCAAAAGTATGGCCTAAATATAATTGAAACACATCCTAACGAAAACATTTTGCTTATTTTAGAAAAAACCATTACAGAACCGATTGTAAATATCAATGACGTATTACAGCACAGAGGAGCAAAAGAAACCAATTATGCAACTGCAATAACAAAAACAATTACATCACCATAGAGCAAGGTGTCAAAGTCATGGAGGCTCAGCAGAGTGTGTGCTGGTAGGGCAGGTTCCCCGCGCCCGCGGGGATCGTACTTGTTGCCACACGTCATCCGGAGGGGTCACGGCTGGTATTTCAGGTTGGTAGTGAAAACAGTCCCAGTCAGGTAGCAATACCGACTGCAGACCTAAAGTCGTAAGGAAGGCCGGTAACTCTGAAGGTCTGGATAGGATAACTGCTCTGCCATTGTGGGAAACCTGAAGGGAGAAAGGGAAGCCCCATCTGTATTTCAGCTCTTGTTTCCGTAGGGAATCGGTGAGAGGCCGTAGGGCACGGCGTTGTTGCAGTGTTGACCATGCGAGATCCGGAAATAGCTGAATCTTTTCCCCTTGGAAATCGATGTCGTTCAGCTGACGGGCCCTTCTCATTATCTCCTCCTTTTGGGCATAATAGTGGAGCCTGCAAATCACATCCCGCGGCTTGTCTGACGATATACCACGAGGACGGAGGACTCGGTGTGCTCTATCAAACGTGATTGCCTCGTTCGGGTCTAGTTCAATAAGCTTTCCAAATATTGTAGTAAGGGCAGTCGTTAGGTCAGCCTGCTGGACACTTTCGGGGAGGCCTCTGACCCTAATATTATTCAGCCTCCCGCAGTTATCCATATCCTCAATACGTGCCCTGAGAAAGGCAATATCACCCCTCTGATGAGTAAGCACCTCTTGAATTTTAGTTAGAGTGTCTACGCTAGACGTCTCATGGCGTTCCAATATATCAACACGAGCCGCTACTTGAGATATATCCTGTTGGAGTGCTGCCACCTCCTGTTTAATAGTAGAACGCAAGCGAGACTCTAATGCAGAGAAATCTTGTTTGGTGGGAAGCGTTTTGACGTGAGATAGAATTTCACTGATTTCTGCAGACGAAGAGGAGGCCAACGGGGAATGTGTGTCTTTGGAGACCGACATGCCGCTTTCCGGAGTTTGAGGAGTCGGGGAATCCGGTGCCACTGAGATGAAAGTAGGGCCTGAGGTAAGCGTAGTTAAGAACTGACGCAGGTCCGACGCATGACGTGTCGTGGATTTTGGAGTCTCGTCTGGCTTGGTTTTGGCCTTTTTCTTCCTTGTGCCTCTCACCATGAGATCGGTCTGTAAGGAAGGTGTTGCAGTATTACACTTTCACATAGCCCTGGCAATATAAGAATGCGTGGGTCGTCGCCATGCCGTAGCCCCCCACGTGGCTTTAAGGTGACATCAAGCAAGCAGACACATCTTCCATAGAGTAGCTATGGGTCTTCCCATAGTTACATGTGTATCCGTGGTCGGAGTTAGAGATCCACCAAGATGGCAACCGGGCTCCACGCGGCTCCGTCCGGTCACCGCGGGTCCCGATACCTCCGAGGAGAAGAAGCAAACAGGGGGCGGCAGGGGATGTCGTCCCGTCGCGTTCAGCAGCAGCACAGGCACCAGGAGGCGGCGGCGAGACCAGCGGCCCAATTCCGAAGCTCCGGGCACCTCCGTCAGCCTAGGTAAATTGAGGCCCCGACTTTGGGGATTCCTGTAGGCCACAATCCGCGGGAGCTTTAGGCGCCGCTCCCCGATTCCGCAGCACTAACAGGGACACCCCAGAGGGACAGAGGGAGACAAGGGAGCCAGCAGGAACAGAAAGAGATTGTTGAGAGGGGATAAATAAGGGATTTAGGAATCCCAGCTATAGGAGCTTTCTCAGAATACGTCCGCTTCCCTCAGCAGCCAGGCCACGCCGCCACCTGCATTATTATTTTGCTGGAGTAACTTTTTAGTGGGGGCCGCTCTCATCCGCCGTCTCCCGCTACTGAACGGCACTTGCAGGGCCGAGTACTGCGGGCCGGGGAGCAGCGCACCAAGTGCACCAGGAGCGTCAGCCAGTCACCGCCGCGCGCCAGCGAGCCTTACCTCCCGCCGCCGGGTCCCCCGTCCACTACGCGATCCCCCGTCAGGCTGCAGAGGGCAGGTGAGACGCCGGGTGCTCCGTCCTGCACATCCGCCGCTCCGTCTCTACGTGGCAGGAAGCACCGCTCCGGGAGCCGTCTCAGGGGGTGACGGAGGATGACGGGAGTTAGCCCGGTCCGGGGAGACGAGCAGCTGCGGCAGCCGCAGAGAGCCAAGGCGGGAGGCAGAGAGGACTGCACCTGCTGTAGTAGGTGTAACAGGGGTTGGGCCGGGTATCGGAAGGGATCAGGAGGGCCGGCGGTATCCCGCGGTCCGTCAGCTGGGCAGACCTAAAACTCCAGGTCCCGGTCCGTGCAGGGGGAGCAGGCCGCAACCCGCAGAGAGGCCTAGAGCCTCTCCCGGCTCCGCGAGCACTGTCCCCTGATAGGTGAGGCAAAGGGGGAATAAAACACAGGGATTTGGAGCGTGCCTGGGGGAGTATGAGTGGTTATATCCACTGGTAAGTAGGAGCCCAAGGAGAACACGTCCGCTCTGTATGGCTTCAAGGCCACGCCCCCGCTGCCATAATTTTAAACAATCATTATGTCTAATCCTTTGTTTTCTGGATTTTAAAAGACATATTTTACTGCTTACATTTTGCAGTACCTCTGGTTCAAAGCTGCCCACCTTAGGGAATGGTTCCCTATCTTTGTCAGTCACACGTTCCCATTCAGTCAAAAAGTCTTCAATACTTTTTCCTTCAAACTTCGCTGACCCAATGGGCCGCGGCTCTTCAACCTGAACCCTGGTTACAAAACGTCCCTTACTTGAGCAACTGGCTCCCATAATTGTGGTCCTTTTCCCACAAACACCAAAATACTCAATATAAGGTAACTGTGAAAGTTCTCCGAGCGCTCTTCACCCGCTCACCGCCCACGTTGGCCAGTACTACCATACACTGTCGATAGCGAAGGCAATGTACCCAACTTAGGGCCCTACTGGAAGTTTTTAGGAATAACTTACCCTTTCCAGTAAAGTATCGGCCGTTGGAGATTTCCTGAGAGAGACCAGCGAAAACTCCCTATGCACTTTATTATACACAAATCACGCTTGCGTATGCTCTATACAGCGCTGATGATACCGTGATTTTACGCAAAAGCTCGTAAAAATAAGAATTTACTCACCGGTAATTCTATTTCTCGTAGTCCGTAGTGGATGCTGGGAACTCCGTAAGGACCATGGGGAATAGACGGGCTCCGCAGGAGACTGGGCACTCTAAAAGAAAGATTAGGTACTATCTGGTGTGCACTGGCTCCTCCCTCTATGCCCCTCCTCCAGACCCCAGTCAAGGAAACTGTGCCCGGAAGAGCTGACACAACAAGGAAAGGATTTGGAATCCAGGGTAAGACTCATACCAGCCACACCAATCACACCGTATAACTCGTGATACTATACCCAGTTAACAGTATGAACAACAACTTAGCCTCATTTAACGGATGGCTCATAACAATAACCCTTTAGTTAGGCAATAACTATATACATGTATTGCAGACAATCCGCACTTGGGACGGGCGCCCAGCATCCACTACGGACTACGAGAAATAGAATTACCGGTGAGTAAATTCTTATTTTCTCTGACGTCCTAGTGGATGCTGGGAACTCCGTAAGGACCATGGGGATTATACCAAAGCTCCCAAACGGGCGGGAGAGTGCGGATGACTCTGCAGCACCGCATGAGCAAACTCAAAGTCCTCCCCAGCCAGGGTATCAAACTTGTAGAACTTAGCAAACTTGTTTGACCCCGACCAAGTAGCAGTTCGGCAAAGCTGTAAAGCCGAGACCCCTCGGGCAGCCGCCCAAGAAGAGCCCACCTTCCTTGTGGAATGGGCTTTCACCGATTTTGGATGCGGCAATCCAGCCGCAGAGTGAACCAGCTGAATCGTGCTATAGATCCAGCGAGCAATAGTCTGCTTCGAAGCAGGAGCGCCAACCTTGTTGGCTGCATACAGAATAAACAGCGAGTCAGACTTTCTGACTCCGGCCGTTCTGGAAACATAAATTTTCAAAGCCCGGACTACGTCCAGCAACTTGGAATCCTCCAAGTCCCTAGTAGCCACAGGCACCACAATAGGCTGGATCAAATGAAACGATGATACCACCCTAGGGAGAAATTGGGGAAGAGTCCTCAATTCTGCCCTGTCCATATGGAAGATCAGATAAGGGCTTTTACATGACAAAACCGCCAAATCTGACACACGCCTAGCCGAAGCTAAGGCCAATAGCATGACCACTTTCCACGTGAGATATTTTAGATCCACGGTCTTAAGTGGCTCAAACCAGTGGGATTTCAAGAAATCCAACACAACGTTAAGATCCCAAGGTGCCACCGGTGGCACAAAAGGAGGCTGAATATGCAGCACCCCCGGAACAACGTCTGAACTTCAGGCAGTGAAGCCAGTTCTTTTTGAGAGAAAATGGATAGGGCCGAAATCTTGACCTTTATGGATCCTAATTTTAGGCCCATAGTCACTCCTGACTGTAGGAAGTGCAGGAATCGACCCCGCTGGAATTCCTCTGTAGGGCCTTCCCGGCCTCACACCAAGCAACCTATTTTCGCTATATACAGTGAAAAAGTCTTGCTGTCACGTCTTTCCTAGCCTTTATCAGCGTAGGAATAACTGCATCCGGAATGCCCTTTTCCGCTATGATCCGGCGTTCAACCGCCATGCCGTCAAATGCAGCCGCGGTAAGTCTTGGAACAGACAGGGCCCCTGTTGCAACATGTCCTGTCTGAGAGGCAGAAGCCCTGAGTCCTCTGAGAGCATTTCTTGCAGCTCCGGGTACCGAGTCCTTCTTGGCCAATTCGGAGCAAAGAATATTGTTCTCACTCCTCCTTTTATTACAATTCTCAGCCCTTGGGTATGAGAGGAAGAGGAGGGAATACATAGACCGACTGGAACACCCACGGTGTTACTAGTGCGACCACAGCTATCACCTGAGGGTCCCTTGACCCGCGTAAAACCTTTTTTAGCTTTTTATTGAGGTGGGACGCCATCTAGTCCACCTGAGGCAGTTCCCATCAATTTGCAAACTGCGTGAAGACTTCCTGATGAAGTCCCCACTTTCCCGGGTGGAAGTCGTGCCTGCTGAGGAAGTCTGCTTCCCAGTTGTCCACTCCCGGAATGAACACTGCTGACAGTGCGCTTACTTGATTCTCCGCCCGTTGAACAAAAGAAAAATAGACCCTTTGTGCGCTTAAATACTAATAGCAGCCCTTGGATACCAAAGGAACCTTTCACCGTGATTCACAAAAATGTAATAGAAACAAATGGATGTGGCACCACGTGGCGCTAGTTTATACCCTCAAATTAAAGGACCTTACACAATGGAGTCTGATTTGTTCTCATAGATGGTAATAGATGCATACAGATTTCTAAAACTCTGGTGTTAAAACAGAGTTGCACTATGTTTGTGTGTTATTTTGCATTTTAGAAATCTGTATGCATCATAGGAACCTTACCATCTATGAGAACAAATCAGACTCCATTGTGTAAGGTCCTTTAATTTGAGGGTATAAACTAGCGCCACGTGGTGCCACATTCATGTGTTTGATTCTCCGCCCAGCGAAGAATTCTGGTGGCTTCTACCCTCGCCACCCTGCTCCTTGTGCCGCCTTGGCGGTTTACATGAACCCCTGCGGTCTGACTGGATCAGAACCGGTTGGTCGCGAAGCAGGATCTCCGCTTGACTTAGGGCGTTGTATATGGCCCTTAGTTCCAGGATACTGATGTGAAGGCAAGTCTGTTGACTTGACCACAGACCTTGGAAATTTCTTCCCTGTGTAACTGCCCCCCACCCTCGGAGGCTTGCATCCATGGTCACCAGGATCCAGTCCTGAATGCCGAATCTGCGGCCCTCGAGAAGGTGAGCACTCTGCAGGCACCACAGGAGAGACACCCTGGCCCCGGGGGATAGGGTGATTAACCGATGCATCCGAAGAGGTGATCCGGACCACTTGTCCAGTAAGTCCCATTGGAAGGTCCTCGTATGGAACCTGCCGAAGGGAATGGCCTCGTATGATGCCATCATCCTTCCCAGGACTCGAGTGCAGTGATGCACTGACACCTGTTTTGGTTTTAATAGATTCCTGACCAGTGTCATGAGATCCTGAGCTCTCTCTATCGGGAGATAAACCCTTTTCTGGTCTGTGTCTAGGATCGTGCCTAGGAGAGGCAGATGAGCTGTAAGAACCAACTGCGACTTTGGAATATATAGAATCCAGCCGTGTTGCCGTTACACTTCCAGAGAAAGTGATACGCTGTTCAGCAACTGCTCTCTTGATCTCGCTTTTATGAGGAGATCGTCCAAGTACGTGATAATAGTGACACCTTGCTTCCGCAGGAGCACCATCATTTCCGCCATTACCTTGGTTATGACAATCCCGTACCGCAATTCTGAGGTACGCCTAATGAGGTGGATAAATGGGGACATGAAGGTATGCATCCCTTATGACCCGATTCACGATAAAATCTCCCTCTTTTTAGGCTTGCCCTGACCGCTCTTAGAATCAGAATCAGAATCAGCTTTATTGGCCAGGTGTACTCACGTACACTAGGAATTCTTTGTGGTACAATGCATCGCCAAGCAGCAACATGGAGGAAAAAACGTAGCATACATTACAAACATTACACATATGAGTTCATACTGCACATATGCAACTGTACAGTAGACATATTATACATTTAAGACTAAAAACTAAGGCTGCTTGGCAGAGCAGCACCGAGGCAGCCATCCGCGGCGCCAACTAGAACTCACACAATGCACATAATACAGAAGATTTAAGTATTACATCAAAAGATAAACCACACAGACAAAGACACAAAGAATAATGCATGATTGGTGTAGGCATTTTGAGTAATAACCTCCAGGGGTTGTGTATTCCACCATCACAAGGCACCAGGTCTTAGGCGCACTGCGTAGGCTTACCCAGGGTGGAATAGTCCACCCCTAGAAGAGAACACAAAATGGGGAGATTGCAGAGTCCTTAAGTTCAGAGTAGGGTTCCAATAAAAACATCAGGTCCACGCATTTTTCATCCCATCCACAAGCGCACCAGATAAGGCAGCCATGTTGGGCGCACTACAAGGTTACACAGTGGGAGATGAGCCATACAGGGGCCAAATGCATGTATGGGAGAACTGACACGTGTGTAGTAGAATGCTATACCCTGCATGGAAAGATCTAAATGAAGCACACCCCGCCCACAGGGGAACCATCCGAGGCAGCCATGTGGGGCGCACTGCATAGGTTACTGCTGGCAGGGTGTGCAACCAATGGAGGTACACATTACGGGAATAGCACACAGTGGGGTGGAAGTACCGTGTAAGAAGAAAGAGAAGAGAAAGACACATTTGCAGGAAAACTGTACTAACATTATTTTGTGAAAAAGATAAATGTCCTGGTCTCATGAGAACAGTGCGGGTGGGTGTGAGAATGTGGGGTGCACACTAGAGATGAGCGCCTGAAATTTTTCGGGTTTTGTGTTTTGGTTTTGGGTTCGGTTCCGCGGCCGTGTTTTGGGTTCGACCGCGTTTTGGCAAAACCTCACCGAATTTTTTTTGTCGGATTCGGGTGTGTTTTGGATTCGGGTGTTTTTTTCAAAAAACACTAAAAAACAGCTTAAATCATAGAATTTGGGGGTCATTTTGATCCCAAAGTATTATTAACCTCAAAAACCATAATTTACACTCATTTTCAGTCTATTCTGAATACCTCACACCTCACAATATTATTTTTAGTCCTAAAATTTGCACCGAGGTCGCTGTGTGAGTAAGATAAGCGACCCTAGTGGCCGACACAAACACCGGGCCCATCTAGGAGTGGCACTGCAGTGTCACGCAGGATGTCCCTTCCAAAAAACCCTCCCCAAACAGCACATGACGCAAAGAAAAAAAGAGGCGCAATGAGGTAGCTGTGTGAGTAAGATTAGCGACCCTAGTGGCCGACACAAACACCGGGCCCATCTAGGAGTGGCACTGCAGTGTCACGCAGGATGGCCCTTCCAAAAAACCCTCCCCAAACAGCACATGACGCAAAGAAAAAAAGAGGCGCAATGAGGTAGCTGTGTGAGTAAGATTAGCGACCCTAGTGGCCGACACAAACACCGGGCCCATCTAGGAGTGGCACTGCAGTGTCACGCAGGATGGCCCTTCCAAAAAACCCTCCCCAAACAGCACATGACGCAAAGAAAAAAAGAGGCGCAATGAGGTAGCTGTGTGAGTAAGATTAGCGACCCTAGTGGCCGACACAAACACCGGGCCCATCTAGGAGTGGCACTGCAGTGTCACGCAGGATGTCCCTTCCAAAAAACCCTCCCCAAACAGCACATGACGCAAAGAAAAAAAGAGGCGCAATGAGGTAGCTGTGTGAGTAAGATTAGCGACCCTAGTGGCCGACACAAACACCGGGCCCATCTAGGAGTGGCACTGCAGTGTCACGCAGGATGTCCCTTCCAAAAAACCCTCCCCAAACAGCACATGACGCAAAGAAAAAAAGAGGCGCAATGAGGTAGCTGTGTGAGTAAGATTAGCGACCCTAGTGGCCGACACAAACACCGGGCCCATCTAGGAGTGGCACTGCAGTGTCACGCAGGATGTCCCTTCCAAAAAACCCTCCCCAAACAGCACATGACGCAAAGAAAAAAAGAGGCGCAATGAGGTAGCTGACTGTGTGAGTAAGATTAGCGACCCTAGTGGCCGACACAAACACCGGGCCCATCTAGGAGTGGCACTGCAGTGTCACGCAGGATGTCCCTTCCAAAAAAACCCTCCCCAATCAGCACATGATGCAAAGAAAAAGAAAAGAAAAAAGAGGTGCAAGATGGAATTGTCCTTGGGCCCTCCCACCCACCCTTATGTTGTATAAACAAAACAGGACATGCACACTTTAACCAACCCATCATTTCAGTGACAGGGTCTGCCACACGACTGTGACTGATATGACGGGTTGGTTTGGACCCCTCCCAAAAAAGAAGCAATTAATCTCTCCTTGCACAAACTGGCTCTACAGAGGCAAGATGTCCACCTCATCTTCACCCTCCGATATATCACCGTGTACATCCCCCTCCTCACAGATTATCAATTCGTCCCCACTGGAATCCACCATCTCAGCTCCCTGTGTACTTTGTGGAGGCAATTGCTGCTGGTCAATGTCTCCGCGGAGGAATTGATTATAATTCATTTTAATGAACATCATCTTCTCCACATTTTCTGGATGTAACCTCGTACGCCGATTGCTGACAAGGTGAGCGGCGGCACTAAACACTCTTTCGGAGTACACACTTGTGGGAGGGCAACTTAGGTAGAATAAAGCCAGTTTGTGCAAGGGCCTCCAAATTGCCTCTTTTTCCTGCCAGTATAAGTACGGACTGTGTGACGTGCCTACTTGGATGCGGTCACTCATATAATCCTCCACCATTCTATCAATGTTGAGAGAATCATATGCAGTGACAGTAGACGACATGTCCGTAATCGTTGTCAGGTCCTTCAGTCCGGACCAGATGTCAGCATCAGCAGTCGCTCCAGACTGCCCTGCATCACCGCCAGCGGGTGGGCTCGGAATTCTGAGCCTTTTCCTCGCACCCCCAGTTGCGGGAGATTGTGAAGGAGGAGATGTTGACAGGTCGCGTTCCGCTTTACTTGACAATTTTGTCACCAGCAGGTCTTTCAACCCCAGCAGACCTGTGTCTGCCGGAAAGAGAGATCCAAGGTAGGCTTTAAATCTAGGATCGAGCACGGTGGCCAAAATGTAGTGCTCTGATTTCAACAGATTGACCACCCGTGAATCCTTGTTAAGCGAATTAAGGGCTGCATCCACAAGTCCCACATGCCTAGCGGAATCGCTCCCTTTTAGCTCCTTCTTCAATGCCTCCAGCTTCTTCTGCAAAAGCCTGATGAGGGGAATGACCTGACTCAGGCTGGCAGTGTCTGAACTGACTTCACGTGTGGCAAGTTCAAAGGGCATCAGAACCTTGCACAACGTTGAAATCATTCTCCACTGCACTTGAGACAGGTGCATTCCATCTCCTATATCGTGCTCAATTGTATAGGCTTGAATGGCCTTTTGCTGCTCCTCCAACCTCTGAAGCATATAGAGGGTTGAATTCCACCTCGTTACCACTTCTTGCTTCAGATGATGGCAGGGCAGGTTCAGTAGTTTTTGGTGGTGCTCCAGTCTTCTGTACGTGGTGCCTGTACGCCGAAAGTGTCCCGCAATTTTTCTGGCCACCGACAGCATCTCTTGCACGCCCCTGTCGTTTTTTAAAAAATTCTGCACCACCAAATTCAAGGTATGTGCAAAACATGGGACGTGCTGGAATTTGCCCATATTTAATGCACACACAATATTGCTGGCGTTGTCCGATGCCACAAATCCACAGGAGAGTCCAATTGGGGTAAGCCATTCCGCGATGATCTTCCTCAGTTGCCGTAAGAGGTTTTCAGCTGTGTGCGTATTCTGGAAAGCGGTGATACAAAGCGTAGCCTGCCTAGGAAAGAGTTGGCGTTTGCGAGATGCTGCTACTGGTGCCGCCGCTGCTGTTCTTGCGGCGGGAGTCCATACATCTACCCAGTGGGCTGTCACAGTCATATAGTCCTGACCCTGCCCTGCTCCACTTGTCCACATGTCCGTGGTTAAGTGGACATTGGGTACAACTGCATTTTTTAGGACACTGGTGAGTCTTTTTCTGACATCCGTGTACATTCTCGGTATCGCCTGCCTAGAGAAGTGGAACCTAGATGGTATTTGGTAACGGGGGCACACTGCCTCAATCAATTGTCTAGTTCCCTGTGAACTAACGGCGGATACCGGACGCACGTCTAACACCAACATAGTTGTCAAGGACTCAGTTATCCGCTTTGCAGTAGGATGACTGCTGTGATATTTCATCTTCCTCGCAAAGGACTGTTGAACAGTCAATTGCTTACTGGAAGTAGTACAAGTGGGCTTACGACTTCCCCTCTGGGATGACCATCGACTCCCAGCGGCAACAACAGCAGCGCCAGCAGCAGTAGGCGTTACACGCAAGGATGCATCGGAGGAATCCCAGGCAGGAGAGGACTCGTCAGAATTGCCAGTGACATGGCCTGCAGGACTATTGGCATTCCTGGGGAAGGAGGAAATTGACACTGAGGGAGTAGGTGGGGTGGTTTGCGTGAGCTTGGTTACAAGAGGAAGGGATTTACTGGTCAGTGGACTGCTTCCGCTGTCACCCAAAGTTTTTGAACTTGTCACTGACTTATTATGAATGCGCTGCAGGTGACGTATAAGGGAGGATGTTCCGAGGTGGTTAACGTCCTTACCCCTACTTATTACAGCTTGACAAAGGGAACACACGGCTTGACACCTGTTGTCCGCATTTCTGGTGAAATACCTCCACACCGAAGAGCTGATTTTTTTGGTATTTTCACCTGGCATGTCAACGGCCATATTCCTCCCACGGACAACAGGTGTCTCCCCGGGTGCCTGACTTAAACAAACCACCTCACCATCAGAATCCTCCTGGTCAATTTCCTCCCCAGCGCCAGCAACACCCATATCCTCCTCATCCTGGTGTACTTCAACACTGACATCTTCAATCTGACTATCAGGAACTGGACTGCGGGTGCTCCTTCCAGCACTTGCAGGGGGCGTGCAAATGGTGGAAGGCGCATGCTCTTCACGTCCAGTGTTGGGAAGGTCAGGCATCGCAACCGACACAATTGGACTCTCCTTGTGGATTTGGGATTTCAAAGAACGCACAGTTCTTTGCTGTGCTTTTGCCAGCTTGAGTCTTTTCAGTTTTCTAGCGAGAGGCTGAGTGCTTCCATCCTCATGTGAAGCTGAACCACTAGCCATGAACATAGGCCAGGGCCTCAGCCGTTCCTTGCCACTCCGTGTGGTAAATGGCATATTGGCAAGTTTACGCTTCTCCTCCGACAATTTTATTTTAGGTTTTGGAGTCCTTTTTTTACTGATATTTGGTGTTTTGGTTTTGACATGCTCTGTACTATGCCATTGGGCATCGGCCTTGGCAGACGACGTTGCTGGCATTTCATCGTCTCGGCCATGACTAGTGGCAGCAGCTTCAGCACGAGGTGGAAGTGGATCTTGATCTTTCCCTAATTTTGGAACCTCAACATTTTTGTTCTCCATATTTTAATAGGCACAACTAAAAGGCACCTCAGGTAAACAATGGAGATGGATGGATTGGATACTAGTATACAATTATGGACGGGCTGCCGAGTGCCGACACAGAGGTAGCCACAGCCGTGAACTACCGCACTGTACTGTGTCTGCTGCTAATATATAGACTGGTTGATAAAGAGATAGTATACTCGTAACTAGTATGTATGTATAAAGAAAGAAAAAAAAACCACGGTTAGGTGGTATATACAATTATGGACGGGCTGCCGAGTGCCGACACAGAGGTAGCCACAGCCGTGAACTACCGCACTGTACTGTGTCTGCTGCTAATATATAGACTGGTTGATAAAGAGATAGTATACTCGTAACTAGTATGTATGTATAAAGAAAGAAAAAAAAACCACGGTTAGGTGGTATATACAATTATGGACGGGCTGCCGAGTGCCGACACAGAGGTAGCCACAGCCGTGAACTACCGCACTGTACTGTGTCTGCTGCTAATATATAGACTGGTTGATAAAGAGATAGTATACTCGTAACTAGTATGTATGTATAAAGAAAGAAAAAAAAACCACGGTTAGGTGGTATATACAATTATGGACGGGCTGCCGAGTGCCGACACAGAGGTAGCCACAGCCGTGAACTACCGCACTGTACTGTGTCTGCTGCTAATATATAGACTGGTTGATAAAGAGATAGTATACTCGTAACTAGTATGTATGTATAAAGAAAGAAAAAAAAAACCACGGTTAGGTGGTATATACAATTATGGACGGGCTGCCGAGTGACGACACAGAGGTAGCCACAGCCGTGAACTACCGCACTGTACTGTGTCTGCTGCTAATATATAGACTGGTTGATAAAGAGATAGTATACTCGTAACTAGTATGTATGTATAAAGAAAGGAAAAAAAACCACGGTTAGGTGGTATATACAATTATGGACGGGCTGCCGAGTGCCGACACAGAGGTAGCCACAGCCGTGAACTACCGCACTGTACTGTGTCTGCTGCTAATATATAGACTGGTTGATAAAGAGATAGTATACTCGTAACTAGTATGTATGTATAAAGAAAGAAAAAAAACCACGGTTAGGTGGTATATACAATTATGGACGGGCTGCCGAGTGCCGACACAGAGGTAGCCACAGCCGTGAACTACCGCACTGTACTGTGTCTGCTGCTAATATAGACTGGTTGATAAAGAGATAGTATACTACTAATATTATATACTGGTGGTCAGGTCACTGGTCACTAGTCACACTGGCAGTGGCACTCCTGCAGCAAAAGTGTGCACTGTTTAATTTTAATATAATATTATGTACTCCTGGCTCCTGCTATAACCTATAACTGGCACTGCAGTAGTGCTCCCCAGTCTCCCCCACAATTATAAGCTGTGTGAGCTGAGCAGTCAGACAGATATATAATATATATATAGATGATGCAGCACACTGGCCTGAGCCTGAGCAGTGCACACAGATATGGTATGTGACTGACTGAGTCACTGTGTGTATCGCTTTTTTCAGGCAGAGAACGGATATATTAAATAAACTGCACTGTGTGTCTGGTGGTCACTCACTATATAATATATTATGTACTCCTGGCTCCTGCTATAACCTATAACTGGCACTGCAGTAGTGCTCCCCAGTCTCCCCCACAATTATAAGCTGTGTGAGCTGAGCAGTCAGACAGATATATATAATATTATATATAGATAATAGATGATGCAGCACACTGGCCTGAGCCTGAGCAGTGCACACAGATATGGTATGTGACTGACTGAGTCACTGTGTGTATCGCTTTTTTCAGGCAGAGAACGGATATATTAAATAAACTGCACTGTGTGTCTGGTGGTCACTCACTATATAATATATTATGTACTCCTGGCTCCTGCTATAACCTATAACTGGCACTGCAGTAGTGCTCCCCAGTCTCCCCCACAATTATAAGCTGTGTGAGCTGAGCAGTCAGACAGATATATATAATATTATATATAGATAATAGATGATGCAGCACACTGGCCTGAGCCTGAGCAGTGCACACAGATATGGTATGTGACTGACTGAGTCACTGTGTGTATCGCTTTTTTCAGGCAGAGAACGGATATATTAAATAAACTGCACTGTGTGTCTGGTGGTCACTCACTATATAATATATTATGTACTCCTGGCTCCTGCTATAACCTATAACTGGCACTGCAGTAGTGCTCCCCAATCTCCCCCACAATTATAAGCTGTGTGAGCTGAGCAGTCAGACAGATATATAATATATATAGATGATGCAGCACACTGGCCTGAGCCTGAGCAGTGCACACAGATATGGTATGTGACTGAGTCACTGTGTGCTGTGTATCGCTTTTTTCAGGCAGAGAACGGATTATAAATAAAAGTGGTGGTCACTGGTCACTATCAGCAAAACTCTGCACTGTACACTACTGAGTACTCCTAATGCTCCCCAAAATTAGTAAATCAAGTGTCTCTCTAATCTATTCTAATTCTAAACGGAGAGGACGCCAGCCACGTCCTCTCCCTATCAATCTCAATGCACGTGTGAAAATGGCGGCGACGCGGGCTCCTTATATAGAATCCGAGTCTCGCGATAGAATCCGAGCCTCGCGAGAATCCGACAGCGTCATGATGACGTTCGGGCGCGCTCGGGTTAACCGAGCAAGGCGGGAAGATCCGAGTCGCTCGGACCCGTGAAAAAAAACATGAAGTTCTGGCGGGTTCGGATTCAGAGAAACCGAACCCGCTCATCTCTAGTGCACACTAATGTCCAATGGAACTGACCCAGCAAAGTCTGGTCCTGATGCGCACGTCCCTCAGTTTCCTGCTGAGCTTGAGGGGTAGTCCCGGGGGCAGTCATGATGTTCTTGGACACAGAAGTAGTAGTCATTGGTCCTGGTGTTCTCATGGCAGAGGTGAGGAGAGGCCACATAATGTTCCAGATTTCTTTCTTGATGCTGTTCAATGTTTGTTTAACTGTTTTTTTAACTGTTCATTTTCAAGACGCTTAGAGAAGGAACGCTTTGAGTATTGGAACGCACAGCTGACATGCACAGCTGTGCATGGTTGAAGTTACAGATATACTATGGGAAATTGACCCAACTACAGCTGAGGCAAATGTCCCACTAATCAAAGGTGTTAAGGGCCCTACTCACTGGCCGACGGCGGATACGGCCGACGAGCGACCCGGCGGCGGGGGGGCAGTGACGGGGGGAGTGAAGTTTCTTCACTCCCCCCGTCACGCGGCTGCATTGAAGTGCAGGCAAATATGGACGAGATCGTTCATATCTTTCAAAAAATCGGCCAGTGTGTAGGGCCTATTACATTACACAGTGATTGACTAAACAAACACCAGCCCAGTGAGCCTTAATTAAATATGTGGCACTGACCAAGCTTTGAAACGCAGGTATTTTAAATTACAAACAAAAGCATAAATCACAAAACTGTCTAACAAATGATTTGAACATACATTTGGAATATAGATGATTTGCATAGATGCAGATAGCAATAGGCAGATTACATGGGGAGATTTGAACATACATTTGGAATATAGATGATTTGCATAGATGCAGATAGCAATAGGCGATTCCATCTTGAACTTGAACCTTCTCAGGTATATGTTCAGGGATTTTTAATTCAATATGGGTCTGACCGAACCGTCTGGTTTCGGGATTACAACATGGTCGAATAATAACACCCTCTTGTTGAAGGAGGGGACCCTTGACCACCACCTGTTAAAGATACAATTTGTGAATTACAGTTAACACTGGCTCCCTCTCTTGGGGGGAAGCCCGCAGGGCCGTCGGTGAGGGGGCATCTTCTCACAGTCCAGCTTGTATCCCTGAGACACAATATCTATTGCCCAGGGACCTAACAGGGAGTGAACCCACTTGTGGCTGAACATACGAAGTTGTGTCCCCACCGGGCCTAGCTCCGCCTGTGGAGCTCCAGCGGCATAGGTGGATTTTTGTAGGGGCCGGGGAGGACTTATGTTCCTGGGAACTAGCTGTGTTGATAACGGCTCTGTCAAGAAAGGACGCACCTCAGACTTTCTTGTTTCTTTATTCGAAAGGCTGCATTTAATAATGTCGTGCTTTCTTAGGCTGTGCAGGAATATAAGGCAAACTAGCAGAATTACCAGCTATAGCTGTGGAGACCAGGCCCGAGAACCCTTCTCCACACAATCCTCAGCCTTCCATATGCCTCTTAAGTCGGCATTATCTGTCCAATGCATATTCTACAGGACACGTCAAACAGAGATCGACATAGCTTTGACTCTAGGACCCAGTATACTCATGTCTCTTTGGGCATGCTTTATAACTATATATCTATCACTTAAGACAGCATCTTTAATATATTTACTAGGGTCTCAATCTCTGCTGATAAGGTACCTGTCCACGCTGCCACAGCGCTATAAACCCATGCCGACACAATCGCCGGTCTGGGTAGTATACTAGAATGTGCATGCTATCTGCAGGATCCCTGAGAATAGCTAGTGCAAACAGGACACCCAAGGGGAAGATTCTCAACACATCCTGGCCCTAGTGGGGAAAGGATACAGCCTGAGAATTCTCTTGTGGGAAGCTGCCGTCTCTTGTCTGGAGATTCCCGCTCTTTTTCCTCATGAGAGGAGGGAAATTTACCTCAGCATTCTTCCCCTTAAACATGTGTACTCTCGTGTCAGGGACAGATGAGTCATCAGTGATATGCAAATCATCTTTTATTTCAATAATCATATATTGAATACTTTCTAGCCATCTTGACTGTAACTTTGCATTATCGTAGTCGACAGTGGAGTTAAACTCCATGTCGATACCAGTGTTTGTTATTTGGATAGTGAGCATTGTGAGACTCTGAAGGTCTCTGTGACATAGGGACAGACATGGGTAGATTTCCTGTCTGTTCCCTAACCATTTGTGCAATAAATTCACCTTAGCACTTACACATATCCAAACAGGTGTCGGCGTTGTCGACGGAGACACCCTCTCACACACATATCCGCTCTATCACCTCCTTAGAGGAGCCTTTTACCTCAGACATGTCTACACACGCGTACCGACACACCACACACACAGGGGATGCTCTATTTGAGGACAGTTCCCCCACAAGGCCCTTTGGAGAGACAGAGAGAGAGTATGCCAGCACACACCCCAGCGCTATATAACCCAGGGATTACACTACAACTCAGTGTTTACCCAGTAGCTGCTGTATATACAATTTTTGCGCCTAAATTTATGTGCCCCCCCTCTCTTTTTAACCCGTCTTGTACCTGGATACTGCAGGGGAGAGCCTGGGGAGCGTCCTTCCAGCGGAGCTGTGAAGAGAAAATGGAGCTGGTGTGCTGAGGAAGAAGGCCCGGCCCCCTCAGCGGCGGGCTTCTCCCGCGATTTGTATAGCTTAATGGCGGGGTTTTTTACACATATACAGTTTTCAGACTGTATTATGTGTATTTAGTGCCAAAAGGTATTCTTATTGCTGCCCAGGGCGCCACCCCCCCCAGCGCCCTGCACCCTACAGTGACCGGAGTGTGTGGTGTGGTGTGCTAAGGGAGCAATGGCGCACAGCTGCAGTGCTGTGCGCTACCTTAATGAAGACCGGAGTCTTCTGCCGCCGATTTCATCTCCTTCTTCTGTCTTCTGGCTCTGCAAGGGGGACGGCGGCGCGGCTCCGGGAACGGACGATCGAGGTTGGGCCCTGTGTTCGATCCCTCTGGAGCTAATGGTGTCCAGTAGCCTAAGAAGCACAAGCTAGCTGCAAGCAGGTAGGTTCGCTTCTCTCCCCTCAGTCCCACATAGCAGTGAGTCTGTTGCCAGCAGATCTCACTGAAAATAAAAAACCTAACAAATACTTTCTTTCTAGCAAGCTCAGGAGAGCCCCTAGGGTGCATCCAGCTCTGGCCGGGCACAAGATTCTAACTGAGGTCTGGAGGAGGGTCATAGTGGGAGGAGCCAGTGCACACCAGATAGTACCTAATCTTTCTTTTAGAGTGCCCAGTCTCCTGCGGAGCCCGTCTATTCCCCATGGTTCTTACGGAGTTCCCAGCATCCACTAGGACGTCAGAGAAAAGGATATCACGTTGCACTATCTATCGCACCCACAAACGCGCGGTCCAATCGCACAGCGTATAGGTACTTGTTACTTATCTGCCGTACGACCACTGGAATCGATTTTCAAGCTGCGAAACCTCAGCCGGAGCGTATAAAAAAAAACGATATGGGTCACAACACAATTCACAATTCCCTACCACGCTCCTGTGTAAGTCTCCTCACAACTTACGTATTAAACCTTATACTAACGTGAGTCAGCCGCCTCACGCCACCAAGTCTCCACTCACTTGATGTACCAAACGACGGGATCCCGCATTACGGGGTTCGAATTTCACTCACTCCTACGTTCGCTCGCTCAGGTATACTTGGTTTTTTTCTGTACAGAAAATTAGGATTCACTCAAGTTGGCAGCTTTACCCCCAGAGGCAATTAAAAAAAAATATTTATACGAAATTTTGTTTTTATATTACATTTCTTTAGAAACCGGGTAGTTTGGTGCTATTGTAGCGTGGCTACTGTCCCGCCTTTAAACTAAACGAACTATTGTGTAATTTTTACCTAGCGACCGTACTTCTTACGCAATTTGCGTAAACACGCTACCGTGCGTGTCTCTTACGCTGCATGCGCAGTCCTGTACTTTGTCCTCGACACGTGTACAAAACCGTACGTCCGCAATAGTACAAATCATACAACTCTATAAATGTGAGCAATAAAACTACTATTGCCCACTAAACACAATCCACACTTGTTCCATTTTAACCCTCTTACTACTGGGCCAGAAATGCGTTTTGTGATTTTACTCTTACTTCCTTAAATACTTATTTTATTTTTAACTATATAGCAACAAATATCTCCGGTTTTACACAGGTCTAAATTAATCTAACAATTTGAATGTTATGGCAACAATGTAAGAGAGTATGCAAAGTATGGGGTATGGGTGCCGTGTACGCTTTTGGCGGCCAAAAAAACCCACAGATTTTAAATAGCTTTTTTCCTGTTTACCTTACGAGTTCTACCAGCATCTCTACAAACCATACAGAGCAGACGCCATCTAATCAGCAGTCAAGTAGGGTTTTCAGAGCATCCATCGACCAGGAAAAGGATACGTAGGATAACTTTCCACCCTTTGCTGATAGATTAAGTCTGCTGTGACCTGTTAGGAAGTAAATATGTGGAAAACCGGAGGAGAATAATACGTGTACAAAGAGAAAAGTATGACTCTTGTTTGGGCGCACTCTTGTTAAATTATCTAAGTTTTAGTTGATAAATGAAGTGCCCGAAGGTTAGTGATATAGGCCCTCATTCCGAGTCGTTCGCTCGGTATTTTTCATCGCATCGCAGTGAAATTCCGCTTAGTACGCATGCGCAATATTCGCACTGCGACTGCGCCAAGTAATTTTACAATGGAGATAGTATTTTTACTCACTGCTTTTTCATCGCTCCGGCGATCGTAGTGTGATTGACAGGAAATGGGTGTTACTGGGCGGAAACAGGCCGTTTTATGGGCGTGCGGGAAAAAACGCTACCGTTTCCGGAAAAAACGCAGGAGTGGCCGGAGAAACGGAGGAGTGTCTGGGCGAACGCTGGGAGTGTTTGTGACGTCAAACCAGGAACGACAAGCACTGAACTGATCGCAGATGCCGAGTAAGTGTGGAGCTACTCTGAAACTGCTAAGTAGTTTGTAATCGCAATATTGCGAATACATCGTTCGCAATTTTAAGATGCTAAGATACACTCCCAGTAGGCGGCGGCTTAGCGTGAGCAACTCTGCTGAAATCGCCTTGCGAACGATCAACTCGGAATGAGGGCCATAGTCTTTGGATTCTGCTCTCTAAAATACGTAAAAACTTAAAATGACAAATTAGACAGAAATAGCCATTGATATGCCTGATGGGAGATGTGTCTTCCAAAGAAATTAAAAAATGTTCAGATCTTAATTATGCCTGGATAATTGCATATCGGAAAGTAGCTACATATTATGCTGCCTCCGTCTGCCAAAGATCTGTACAAACTGAGTTTGTATTAATGCAGCCCTAGATTGGGTTAGGTACGTGAGTGGAAGAGCCCACACACTACTAAACAATTCTTTAGGTTTGCCACTGTTATGGATAGGTAAATTGGGATGAATAAGGTTCAGGAGGTAGTAGGATAAGTATAAGTGGTGATACTGCTGTTGGTGTTGTTTCTTAGGGAAGGGAGTCTTCCTACTTCACCGGGTATTCCCTAGCAGTCGCCTGTCTAGGTACTGACCCAGCCCACCTCCGTTTAGCTTCCAAGATCGGACGAGATTGGGTGTAAGCGTAGGGGTATGGTCGTAGAATGAACTGACCCTATACCACCAATGAGAGTGCACCGAAACGGAGGATTGGTTCCTCCTCAGAGAAAAGACTGGAGGATTTCGTTGAGAAGAAGAATGACCACAGTCGGGTAAGTGTGAATCTGCTGTCCACGTTAGACTGAAGAGACAGGTCCCTTGATGGGACACGCTCACCAGAATCGTGGATGAGAGTTCACAGAAGAAAGAAAAGTAGGAAGATATTCGAGGGTAGAGCAGATGTTAAAGAAGCAATTGAATTAAATAGATTAGGTCCCTTTCGGTCACCTGGGTTGTTTGAATACTGATGGGTCCCAGTAATTGTGACGGATAACCCAGCAGGTACCAAAATAACGAGAAGATACTCTGTGATAATAACCATGAAGATAATAATATCCTTATAATTGGTACCAATCCACTGAGTAGATACGGCGTTAATTATGCATAGCAGACCCTAGTAGTATTTTACAACCACCGGACTAGTATGATATACCACATACCCTTAGAAATCACTAATAACAGGATTATTTGCTGAAAACCTCAATATTTAACTAAAGCGAAAAAATGCTTAATCAAATAAGGCAGATAAAGGTTTGGGTGTCACCTCTTCAACCAGTGGGCAGGCGGGGTGCCCATAGGGAGTGCAGGGCCAAAAGATTGTCCGCCCTTATCATAAATCTGTATTACAATGTACCCATATAGGGAGTATACATATATGCAATACAGCCCAGCTGGAGGTACCAGCAAAAGTGGTGACAGAGATTATTTCAGAGGCACAGGAAATATTCAACTAAAGCATAAATACTTAATGAGAAAGGCAATAAATGTCACCCATTCAAAATATCAGACAGGTATCAGTAAGGCATTAAATATCATCCCTTCAAATGTCGGATAGGCAAGGCGCCCACAAGGAAGGTAGGCAGGTGGGGTGCCCGCAGAGAATGCGGGGCCACAAATTGCCCACCCTTATCACTAGTCTCTGTATCCCAAAGTACCCACATGGGGAGTACACACATATGAAATACAGCTCTGCTGGAAATACCTGCAATTTAGGTGACAGAGATTATTTCAGAGGCACAGAAAGTATTCAAATAAAGCATTAATACTTAATGAAAAAGGCAATAAGTATCACCACAAAAATGTCAGACATACATCAGTAAGGCATTAGATATCACCCATTTGGATGTCAGACAGGCAAGGTGCCCAGAAGAAAACATACAGCTCTGCTGGAAATACCAGTGATTTAGGTGACAGAGATTGTTTCAAAGGCGCAAAAAGTATTCAAAAAAAAAAAAAAAGCATTAATGCTTAATGAAAAAGGCAATAAATATCACCCAAAAAAATATATATATATCAGACATGCATCAGTAAGGCATTAAATATCACCCATTTAGATGTCGGACAGGCAAAGTGCCCAAACGGAAAACGCGTTTCACCCGGTCACGGGCTTGTTCACTTCCATTCCGAGCAGCTCCTAAGAATGAAGTGCCTGAGTATTTAAGACCCCTGTAATCACTGACAGCCAATGACCAATCCTGGGGGCGGGGTTACAATAAACATATGCTCTAATCGGTGGTCATCATAGAATGCTTCACATGGGCGGACTTACTAGTAACACTAGTATGAATGGAGCAGGGCGGAAGTTGTACCTATTACTGCCGCCCTGACTGTGTTATTGTAATATAGCCACGATGAGTGGCGTAGTGATAGTGTGATACTGGGCGGGCTGGGACGAGCTGGAGAAGGCGGGAGTTGCTTAAGCCCAGGTTGCGGTTACCTTATTGGAGGGGGCCGCGTTACGCGGCATGACGCTAACAGGCTGTGTGGGCGGAAGCTGTCCCCTGAACTTCCGCCCAAACCGAGACCTAGCTGGTTGCTAGGATACCCGTGTCGCCCCGCGGTGATAGGAGGAATGACTTGTGTGGGTGGAAGCTGTCATTCGAGCTTCCGCCCTTACCGGGCCGATGGTTAGTTGGTTGCTAGGATACATAGGTAGCTCCGCCTATCTCCTAGCCTTATAGTGGTGAGCAGACTGTAGCTAGGGGAAAAGGGTTGTCAGTTTACCTGGAAGTGGTATATCATACTAGTCCGGTGGTTGTAAAATACTACTAGGGTCTGCTATGCATAATTAACGCCGTATCTACTCAGTGGATTGGTACCAATTATAAGGATATTATTATCTTCATGGTTATTATCACAGAGTATCTTCTCGTTATTTTGGTACCTGCTGGGTTATCCGTCACAATTACTGGGACCCATCAGTATTCAAACAACCCAGGTGACCGAAAGGGACCTAATCTATTTAATTCAATTGCTTCTTTAACATCTGCTCTACCCTCGAATATCTTCCTACTTTTCTTTCTTCTGTGAACTCTCATCCACGATTCTGGTGAGCGTGTCCCCTCAAGGGACCTGTCTCTTCAGTCTAACGTGGACAGCAGATTCACACTTACCCGACTGTGGTCATTCTTCTTCTCAACGAAGTCCTCCAGTCTTTTCTCTGAGGAGGAATCAATCCTCCGTTTCGGTGCACTCTCATTGGTGGTATAGGGTCAGTTCATTCTACGACCATACCCCTACGCTTACGCCCAATCTCGTCCGATCTTGGAAGCTAAACGGAGGTGGGCTGGGTCAGTACCTAGACAGGCGACTGCTAGGGAATACCCGGTGAAGTAGGAAGACTCCCTTCCCTAAGAAACAACACCAACAGCAGTATCACCACTTATACTTATCCTACTACCTCCTGAACCTTATTCATCCCAATTTACCTATCCATAACAGTGGCAAACCTAAAGAATTGTTTAGTAGTGTGTGGGCTCTTCCACTCACGTACCTAACCCAATCTAGGGCTGCATTAATACAAACTCAGTTTGTACAGATCTTTGGCAGACGGAGGCAGCATAATATGTAGCTACTTTCCGATATGCAATTATCCAGGCATAATTAAGATCTGAACATTTTTTAATTTCTTTGGAAGACACATCTCCCATCAGGCATATCAATGGCTATTTCTGTCTAATTTGTCATTTTGAGTTTTTACGTATTTTAGAGAGCAGAATCCAAAGACTATATCACTAACCTTCGGGCACTTCATTTATCAACTAAAACTTAGATCATTTAACAAGAGTGCGCCCAAACAAGAGTCATACTTTTCTCTTTGTACACGTATTATTGTTTTCTTTTTTGACTCTGGGCGCACCGCCATACGGACAGATAGGAATTTCTATTAATTATTGTCCATCTCTGGCCCTTACATGATTACGTTTGTACTCTGAATCTAGGTCAGTGCAGGATCCAAAACCCTCCTATTCTAAACCGGAGGAGCCCCCAATTGATAATACTGATTTATCCTTAGGAATGAAAGCTATACCTTAAACACACCTTAAATACACTTTACCATGGAGCCGCTGCGGTCGCTGTACTTAATACACACTATACGTACTTTGTCCCCTAATAGCGTACAAAGTCTCGTACTGTGTACGGACTTTGCGTACAAACACTGCGCTGACGGTACAAAGTACTCACAGCGCGTACACACCCAGAGATACACTTTAAACCTTATACAGCAATGCAATGCAATGATAATACACTTTAAACCTTAGCAGGGCAATGAAGACACGACACCAGATTGTAATTAAACCGCTGGGTTCCGAAACCACAGCGTATTATTGCTGAAAGTGGGTTACAATACAAATAATACAATACAATATAACAGAGTAAATGGCTACATTCAATGGTACATACGTGAGTGAATTCGCTTGCGCATCCCGGTCTGGTCTTCCGTTATCTGATAGATAACGTTGTGAGTCTTGTGTCTGACCAGGCCAGCAACAGGCTCTCTTTATACTTTTTTCCAAAAAGCAATACAATAGATACTGTAATCTCTTTGTCCATTGGACACAGGGATGCACATTTACAGTACAGGAGAGGTCATAGGTCGGTTTGAATAGGTGGGCGATGTCTGATCCAACTGCTCATGTGGGTGGTCTCCTCTGGGTTCCCGCCGCATACATAATGTACAGTAAATACAGTTTATATCTATATTCTGCTCCTGCACATAACTATCCGCAGGAACATGCGATCTTCCTCAAACCAACACTGGAATGTTACCCTTAAAATACCCTAAAGCTGGATACCAAACACCACCTTATAACCTTGTTCTGTCCCCTCCTATTCTGAAAAGGTGAATCCCTTTGTTCTGAAACCCTTTAAACTGCTGTTACTTCCTGATGTGGTGCAGGGGGACTATGTGTACAATGTGCACTATTTGGATTAAATATGTAATGTGTTTTGATAGCTCTCCATGCGTTCACAAACTCTACCGTAAATACCCATACCACGCGCTGATGCGCATGACCGCGGGAGCGACCATACGCAAATTGTGAATATGTGCACGCACAGCAGAACAAGTACACACGCGGAGGCCATCTGTGTGTAGTTTGTACGTGATGTGTGTACTGCAATATTTTTCGACTTTGACATTAGTTTCAGATCTCTATCCCTGAACAGTATAAATCTGGACCACGATCTAAGCACTGATAATAGTGGGAAAGCTGACGTACAAATAGTCGGTATTCTGGGCTACGTATACGGGGATGCTATAGTAAATAATGTCTATTTTAAAAAAAATAATTATAATTTTCTTTATTGAACAATAATAATATCCAAGTTTAGACAAATATAGCAGAATCCACGACAATGTCAAATAGGTAAAATAAAAATGACAAATCACAATACAAAACATTGTAAACAAAAGACACCTGGACGTGAGCTGAGCATTATAAATCCCTTAAAAAGAAATTGGAGGGTCCCTGAAGAAAGCCACGAGTCTCATACCCTAGAGTATGGTGAAAACAATGAGATATGGCCTCTTTCGTAGATGTAGGAAGAACCTCTATGAAACGCTCCCAAGCTCCTTCTGGAGCGATGACTCCAAACGTCTATATGAAAAATAAAGGAGTTTTTCCGTAAACATTGTAGGAGTTGTAATGTATTGGTATTCATTTCTAGGCTCACCATACTGTCCCTTTATTCCGGGACACCTATAAATTTGCCAGGTTCTTTTTATGGAACTCCAGCACTATATGTGTGAGACCCCCAGAGCTGGTGAGAGGGTCTTCTGCCAATAACAGCCGAGCCTGTTTCCATAGAGCTGTATGCACTCACCGGTACTTGAGATGCCGTCTGGCCTTAAACCTCCAGCAGGAGCGGCTCACACAATAGGTTGGGGACCACAAGGTAATAAACCTGGAGTGTAGCTGCAGGATGACTGGCAAGGCAAGGGTTACAGCAGACAGACTGGATACTGGAATGGTAACTGCAGACAGGCTTGACAAGATATGGTGACTGAAGACTGCAGGACTGAATATGCACTGGTAATGGAGCAATGATTACTGAAGTAATAAAGAGTTCAGGTGAACACAGCCAGGCAATGGTTAACTGCTGGGAAGCACACAGGTGCTGGGTGTGTGCTGTGATTGAAAGCAGAGTGCTGTTAGCATGAACCTTGTTGCAGAGAGGCTAGCTGGATAAATAGTGACTAGGCCGCAGCCTGTAATAACATGGTACTGTACAACAGATTGGTGAAACTGTGACTTGAGAATATATCCGTATATATTGGAAACAGGTGCAGACTTGCTGTTAAAGGCACAGCAGAAGTGGTTGTACATTGCTGCAATGGGTAACCACGGACACCCAGGTTGGATGGACACAGAACCAGAGCTGGCAGAGTATATACACAGAGACTTGGCAAGAGCCTGGACATGGATCAGGACCAGACACGAGAGTAACCGGAGGGACATGGCTAGACAAGGACATGGAACAGAAATGAACGCTGGATAAGAGGTACGGGGCAGAATCCAACAGAGCATGGGTGCAGGACTAGCAGGGATAGCATATTGAGGACTAGGGTAGGATACAAGGGTACAGAATGGCTGGGTACCAGGAGGCAGGAACAGACAAGCAGGCTGTACAGGGTAGAGCGACCATATGACGAGCTCACTAGGTGCAGGAGCACCATATACACCAGTACTAGGGAATATCACCAGCAGCTTGGAACTGAATAAGATCCATAATGAAAGGGAGACAGACCCATCACAGGAGTGGTCAGGCCGGAGTCAGGTAACAAAGTATACCAAACAGGTGTGCTGCTGCACGTAGCAGCTAGAGTGGCCAATCCCAGGCCATTTTCTAAATACATGAGCGTTACGGTTTGTAACAATCTAGTAATATAAATACTGTCACTGTTGCAGCCACTTAGTTATCTAGCAATATCCCAGTGGGTCAATACTGTCTAAAAGTATTGTAACATTTGCAGCACATTGTATCTATCCATAACACCTAATACAGGATCTCTGTTCTTACGATAATGCTCAGTTTAATACTGGTCTGAGCGGCAGAAATCAAAATGTCTCTTCCAATCAGGAGTAGTATACATGTGCTAATATGAGTATCCAGGACCGAAACTAGGATTCCTGTCACCCGAGGCAAGGCAGTAATTTGGCGCCCCCCACCCCACAAAAAAAATGTAAATAATAAATACATTTTTTAAAATAAAAACATAAATAAATAAAATAATCTTCGAGCCGTGAGTGCCGCCTACTGCTGTTTGTTGTATTTTTGGAGACTTTGCCTCCAATGGAGGGCACCGGCCATAACTGGATGTCTATGTTTACACTATATGGAGTGCTGCTGACTATGTATTGCTATATATATATATATATATATATATATAAAAAGACAGGGGTCCCTGCACTCTCACAAACCACAGCCAACTACTAGGGTGCCAATCAAAGTCAGAACCCCCCACGGGGTGTGACCCAAAGTACAATACAGGATTTTCCACAGCAGTGGAAAGAATAGCACTCTCTAGCTTTAATCAACCAAGTAAATAATATTTAATGTAAGGGTCAATCTCACAGTTCCATAATGCGATTTCCTCCTCCAACGTTTCGGTCCACACCAGGACCTTTGTCAAGGAGTTAACAGCTCAGTCACATGGTCAGCATAACATCATAGATCAGCAGTGCAAAATATCTGGAACCAGAGATGTTGCCTCACTGGCCTCAGTTTTATACCAGCACTAATAGGTCTCATGGTCACGCCCCCCTCATTGTGAAGGTGCTGTGGAACGCACCAGTGGAGCGCAATTACGTCACTTCCGGTAACCCCGGAAGTGTGTATTACAAGAATAATGTATCAGATGTGAATAAGATCAAACTTATGTGATATAAGCAATTATTGTAGCACAGAACTGGCTGCTGTGCATGGCCAATGCCAGTGAGTTCCACTGCACACAGCGGGAGACTCCGGTACATGCCGGAAGTTTGCGTCTCCATGGTAACCGAATGACGCCGAAGCGTCACACTGCGCATGCGCTGTGCGGCAAACAGCTGTGTGTCCATCACCGGGGCAAATGCTGCACAATGGGAGAACAAACCGATCTCTCTGAATACGTATATATAGCGGTGCTCAAGTTCTCAATGTGGGCGTGCCCACACGACCATATAGAGTGTTTTTATAGATAATGGTGAGTGGTGGATGTTGTAAAAAAATCCATCACTGTAAACCAACGCGATCAGGCATATGAACCGTTACACTTAAGCATATGGGGTTACATAAGCTGGTATATAGGGGCCGATAAGGTCACAAGGCAAGGATCAATACAGTGTGTGAGAAAAGAAATGTAAACAATATGTATTACAAAGTAAGGACATAACAGAACTTATTTCAAAAAGCTGGATAGCGGATTATTTTCATTCATGCCCCTTGGGGCTATAGTGTCAAGTTTATAAATCCACAAGCTTTCCCTTTTCTGAGTAGAAGGGCACGGTCGCCCCCCACGGGGCGGTGGTGGAATCCAGTCAATAAGTTTGGATCTCAAATCAGAGACTTGGTGTCTCAATTTCATAAAATGTCTGGCAACCGGTAGCACAGCAGTCCCAGAGGTGATAGCTTGGTGAATAGTTGTTCTATGGTTTGCCATTCTGTCTCGAAATCGTCTGGTGGTCATTCTAACATAGTATAGCCCGCATGGGCATGTTAGGATGTAGATTAGATGGTCCATAGAACAATGCAGTCTGAATTTGATGGTAATAGGTCTTCCTGAATGGGGGTGTGGAAATGTGGGGCCTGTTAGCATACCCCTACAAGTGGTACAGCCCGTACACCTATAGCATCCCGGGCGCCTCTCATGGAGCCATGTTGTGGTGGTCGGTCCTTCGTTGCCCGCCATCGGTCTCAGGAGAAGTTGTTTCAAGTTTGCTGCCTTCCGATAGGCCATCAATGGTGGAGGGCACTTCTTCAACTTAAGATGATCGTCTGTAGTAAGGATGGGCCAATTCCGCCGAATCGCCCCCCTTATCTTATTAGAGTGATTATCATATGCGGTTGTGAAGACCATCCTATCCACTGCAGGAGCTTCTTGTATACCCCTATTGGATGCTTCAAACTTCTTCCATGCCTTGGTTAGACATCGAAGTACGTTTTTCCGCTCATAGCCTCGTTCCAGAAATCTGGATGTCATCTCTGTGAGTTGTAGTTCCATGTGATCTTTGTCGGAATTGTTACGCATAACCCTCAGGAATTTGGAAACTGGCAAATTGCCCTTGAGGGCTGGTGGATGTTGGCTACTCGGGAGGAGTAGGGTATTGCGGTCCGTCGGTTTTCTGTAAAGACTTGTATTGATTCTACCATCCTCCAAAGTAATTGTGATGTCCAAAAAGTTTATAGTCCGTGAATCAATTTAATGGGTGAATTTCACTGGGTTGTCAAGGCTGTTAAGTGAAGTGACCATCTGATTAAAGGAATCAATTGACCCTTTCCAAATCAGGAAGATGTCGTCTATAAATCTTTTGTAGAACAATATCTGCGTGCCATACCGAGGTAGGATATGCAATTGCTCATACTCAGTCATGAAGGTGTTAGCATAAGCAGGCACCAAATTCGATCCCATCGCTGTCCCCTCACGTTGCAAGTAATATTTTCCTTGGTAGGAGAAGTGGTTTTGTCTCAGGACCAGGTTAGCCAGTTCAAGTAGGAAATCCACTGGTGGACCCACCGTGGGTAGTTCTTGCCAGGTTCTTGCCAATGCTTGTATACCTTGCTCATGGGGGATGATAGTGTAGAGCGAGTAGACGTCCATCGTTGCCAGTAAGATCCCATCAATGTTCTGGGGGAGGGTGAGTAGTTTCTGCAGGAAATCCGATGAGTCTCTGATGTAGCTATTCCCCTGTTGTACAATTGGCTGTAGAAAGGCATCTATATAGATGGCTAGTGGCTGGAGTAATGAGTTTATGGCAGAGGTGATGGGTCTACCTGGTGGGTGTATGAGGGTCTTATGGATCTTGGGTAGGGTGTACAGAATTGTGCAGACTGGATGCTCAACTGTAAGGAACTCGTGTGTGTTTTTGTCAATATAGTGAGCCCTAAGACCGGTGTCGAGTAGGCGATCAACCATAAGTTTAGAGAAAAGAGCAAAACTTAATCTTTAACCTGTCAAAGAGAGAACTAGATGAAGCCACCACCAAACTCCTCTCGAGGGGCCTCTCATTTGTTCCGACATCACCTCACAGACAGTTCGATACCATGGTTGATTTGGGCGGAAACTTAGGTTACGCGAGCATTTTACATCTAACCCAGGTGTAGATAATATACAATTCCGTAAACCCTCAACATTCGATCCAATCTCTTCTAATCCAAGCATAAAGACCTTCACTCGCCTCATTGAGCATGATGTACACACACCATCACCCACTAAACGTTTTGATAATCTTTCTGGTGCTGAACGTAGGGCGCTCACCTCTTTGAAACAGGACACTAGCATTGTGATTAGACCAGCCGACAAGGGGGGTGCAGTTGTGGTGCAGGACTGGGTGGACTATAATGCTGAAATAGTTCGACAGCTAACTGATGAAGCCACATACACTTGTCTACAGTACAACCCAATTCCAGAGATTAAACTTATGGTTGATCGCCTACTCGACACCGGTCTTAGGGCTCACTATATTGACAAAAACACACACGAGTTCCTTACAGTTGAGCATCCAGTCTGCCCAATTCTGTACACCCTACCCAAGATCCATAAGACCCTCATACACCCACCAGGTAGACCCATCATCTCTGCCATAAACTCATTACTCCAGCCACTAGCCACCTATATAGATGCCTTTCTACAGCCAATTGTACAACAGGGGAATAGCTACATCAGAGACTCATCGGATTTCCTGCAGAAACTACTCACACTCCCCCAGAACCTTGATGGGGTCTTACTGGCAACGATTGACGTCTGCTCGCTCTACACTATCATCCCCCATGAGCAAGGTATACAAGCATTGGCAAGAACCTGGCAAGAACTACCCACGGTGGGTCCACCAGTGGATTTCCTACTTGAACTGGCTAACCTGGTCCTGAGACAAAACCACTTCTCCTACCAAGGAAAATATTACTTGCAACGTGAGCGGACAGGGATGGGATCGAATTTGGCGCCTGCTTATGCTAACACCTTCATGGCTGAGTATGAGCAATTGCATATCCTACCTCGGTATGGCACACAGATATTGTTCTACAAAAGATTTATAGACGACATCTTCCTGATTTGGAAAGGGTCAATTGATTCCTTTAATCAGATGGTCACTTCACTTAACAGCCTTGACAACTCAGTGAAATTCACCCATGAAATTGATTCACGGACTATAAACTTTTTGGACATCACAATTACTTTGGAGGATGGTAGAATCAATACAAGTCTTTACAGAAAACCGACGGACCGCAATACCCTACTCCTCCCGAGTAGCCAACATCCACCAGCCCTCAAGGGCAATTTGCCAATTTCCCAATTCCTGAGGGTTATGCGTAACAATTCCGACAAAGATCACATGGAACTACAACTCACAGAGATGACATCCAGATTTCTGGAACGAGGCTATGAGCGGAAAAACGTACTTCGATGTCTAACCAAGGCGAGGAAGAAGTTTGAAGCATCCAATGGGGGTATACAAGAAGCTCCTGCAGTGGATAGGATGGTCTTCACAACCACATACTGTATGATAATCACTCTAATAAGATCAGGGGGGCGATTCGGCGGAATTGGCCCATCCTTACTACAGACGATCATCTTAAGTTGAAGAAGTGCCCTCCACCATTGATGGCCTATCGGAAGGCAGCAAACTTGAAACAACTTCTCCTGAGACCGATGGCGGGCAACGAAGGACCGACCACCACAACATGGCTCCATGAGAGGCGCCCGGGATGCTATAGGTGTACGGGCTGTACCACTTGTAGGGGCATGCTAACAGGCCCCACATTTCCACACCCCCATTCAGGAAGACCTATTACCATCAAATTCAGACTGCATTGTTCTATGGACCATCTAATCTACATCCTAACATGCCCATGCGGGCTATACTATGTTGGAATGACCACCAGACGATTTCGAGACAGAATGGCAAACCATAGAACAACTATTCACCAAGCTATCACCTCTGGGACTGCTGTGCTACCGGTTGCCAGACATTTTATGAAATTGAGACACCAAGTCTCTGATTTGAGATCCAAACTTATTGACTGGATTCCACCACCGCCCCGTGGGGGCGACCGTGCCCTTCTACTCAGAAAAGGGAAAGCTTGTGGATTTATAAACTTGACACTATAGCCCCAAGGGGCATGAATGAAAATAATCCGCTATCCAGCTTTTTGAAATAAGTTCTGTTATGTCCTTACTTTGTAATACATATTGTTTACATTTCTTTTCTCACACACTGTATTGATCCCTGCCTTGTGACCTCATCGGCCCCTATATACCAGCTTATGTAACCCCATATGCTTAAGTGTAACGGTTCATATGCCTGATCGCGTTGGTTTACAGTGATGGATCTTTTTACAACATCCACCACTCACCATTATCTATAAAAACACTCTATATGGTCGTGTGGGCACGCCCACATTGAGAACTTGAGTACCGCTATATATACGTATTCAGAGAGATCGGTTTGTTCTCCCATTGTGCAGCATTTGCCCCGGTGACGGACACACAGCTGTTTGCCGCACAGCGCATGCGCAGTGTGACGCTTCGGCGTAATTCGGTTACCATGGAGACGCGAACTTCCGGCATGTACCGGAGTCTCCCGCTGTGTGCAGTGGAACTCACTGGCATTGGAGCCATGCACAGCAGCCAGTTCTGTGCTACAATAATTGTTTATATCACATAAGTTTGATCTTATTCACATCTGATACATTATTCTTGTAATACACACTTCCGGGATTACCGGAAGTGACGTAATTGCGCTCCACTGGTGCGTTCCACAGCACCTTCACAATGAGGGGGGCGTGACCATGAGACCTATTAGTGCTGGTATAAAACTGGGGCCGGTGAGGCAACATCTCTGGTTCCAGATATTTTGCACTGCTGATCTATGATGTTATGCTGACCATGTGACTGAGCTGTTAACTCCTTGACAAAGGTCCTGGTGTGGACCGAAACGTTGGAGGAGGAAATCGCATTATGGAACTGTGAGATTGACCTTTACATTAAATATTATTTACTTGGTTGATTAAACCTAGAGAGTGCTATTCTTTCCACTGCTGTGGAAAATCCTGTATTATATATATATATATATATATATATAGTCCTTGGTGTCCGGCACCCCTAAACAATGGTAGCAATGGCCAAGGTGCCCTCTGTACTAAATAGTATATTGTCAGGTGTCCCATCATATAGGCCAACGTTATGAGGCCCGTAGCCCAAAGGGGCAAAGGAGAGGCTACGGGCCCCGGAACATTGCTTGTTTTATGTGACACCTGACAGTATACTTGTAACACTTCAAAAGACCTGCCTGAGTGCCGATATATTTATATATCTATATGTGTATAATATATATATATATATATATATATATGTGTGTGTATAATATATATTTATATAAATTATATATATATATATATATATATATATATACATACAAAAATAGACATATCTCTCTCTCTCTCTCTCTATATATATATAAGTTGTAACACTGTAGGGGTGCAAGGTGCCTTTTCCTGGGGAATATGGCAGCACGCAGCAGTTGAGGAACAACACAAGTCCAGTTTCTGGTACAACTGACCCCGGCCAGTTTTATTGAAACAGAAAATAAAACAAACCCCAAAATAAAAATACCTTGCCTGTCCGGCACTAACTAAACATAAGATGTTCCTAACTGTCACTAAACAAAACACAGAGTTCTTCAGTACATACTGTATAGCTTACTTGCATCAGAAAGCGTGTCTCTCACACACAGATCCTGCAGCCTTCCCAGGCAGTCTGCCCATACTAATCAGGTTAGAAGCACTATATCACTCTTACACAGCTGAAACCCTGATTAGCCCTCTGTGAGGCCAAAGACCCGAACTGGGCCCAATGTCTAGAACTCGCCTTATCTCTCTCTCAGAGCCTTTACCCAGCTTTTACAGCAAACTGAAAAGGTTCAGACAAAACAAAAAGCATTTTTCCTAGAAGTTAACATTTTCTAAAACATGTAAGACAAGAACCTGGGACAAATATACCTGCCCTCAAACACTATCCCAGTGTTCTTGTCACATATCCCCCTCCCCTGTTTCGACCTAGGGGCCGGAACACTTGTAGCCCCCAAACAGAAGATGCGAGACAATGCATCTGCGTTGGCCAATTGTGTTCCCGGTCTATGTTCGACAGTAAACTTAAAGTCCTGCAACGCTAGAAACCATCTAGTTACACGAGCATTCTTGCCTCTATTTACATACATCCATTTTAAAGGGGCATGGTCTGTCACTAGTCTGAATTGTCTACCCAAGAGGTAATATCTCAAGGTATCTAGTGCCCACTTAATGGCCAAAGCCTCCTTTTCCACAATGGCATACCTTTTTTCATGCTCATTGAGTTTCCTACTCAAATAAATGATAGGGTGTTCGTCCCCATCTCTGGTTTGGGACAGCACAGCACCTATCCCTACCTCTGAGGCATCTGTCTGTACCACAAATTCTTTTGAAAAATCTGGTGTTATCAACACCGGTTGTGAACACAAAGCCACTTTTAACGCTTGGAACGCCTTTTCTGCATCAGGGTTCCATTTCACCACATTTGACTGCTTCCCTTTGGTAAGGTCTGACAACGGCACCGCTGTGGTCGCAAAATTAGGAATAAACCGTCTATAGTACCCAGTAATTCCCAAAAAAGCCCTTACCTGTTTTTTATTCACTGGACGAGGCCAGTTTTGAATAGCATCAACTTTATTCAATTGGGGCCTAATCAGACCTCTGCCTATGGTGAAGCCCAAGTATTTGACCTCCTCCATTGCGAGGCAGCACTTCTTTGGGTTAGCAGTTAACCCTGCCTCTCTGATTGAGTCCAGTACTGCTTGTACTTTAACCAAATGTGACCCCCAGTCTGTACTGTGAATTACCACATCATCCAAATAGGCAGCTGCATATTTTCTATGGGGCCTCAAAATTTTATCCATCGCCCGTTGAAAGGTTGCTGGAGCCCCATGCAACCCAAAGGGTAACATCTTATACTGGTACAGCCCCTCCGGAACCGAAAAGGCTGTTTTTTCTTTGGCGCTATCAGATAAAGGTATTTGCCAGTAACCTTTGGTCAGGTCCAATGTGGTGAGAAACCTGGCTGTTCCCAGCCTTTCTACAAGCTCATCCACACGGGGCATGGGGTATGCGTCAAACTTGGACACCTCATTTAACTTACGAAAGTCATTACAGAAGCGTATGCTACCGTCGGGCTTCGGGATGAGCACTATGGGACTGGACCACTCACTGTTAGACTCCTCTATGACTCCAAGTTCTAACATGGTTTTAACTTCCTTAGAAATAGCTTCTCGCTGAGCTTCAGGAATCCTATATGGCTTTAAATGAACCCTGACCCCTGGTTCTGTGACAATGTCATGTTTTATTATGGTCGTTCGGCCAGGCAGCTCTGAAAATACCTCCCTATTTTGGATGAGAAATTCTTTAACCTGATTGTTCTGATCAGCTGATAATGTCTCTGACACCTTCACTGCGGGAAGCAACCGGGGTGAAGACACCGAAGGGCAAGGCTCCGCTGACAGAGACAACCTATCATTCCAGGGTTTGATTAAGTTAACATGGTAGATCTGTTCGGGTTTTCTCTTTCCCGGCTGGTATACTTTGTAATTAACCTCATTCACTTTTTCCCTAATCTCAAATGGACCCTGCCATTTAGCTAGGAATTTGCTTTCCACAGTGGGTACCAAAACAAGAACTCTATCTCCAGGAGCAAATTCCCGTATCTTGGCACTCCGGTTATAGACCCTCTGTTGAGCACTTTGGGCCTGTTCCATGTGCTCTCTGACAACAGGTACCACGGCTGCAATCCTATCCTGCATTTGTGTTACATGCTCAATAACGCTTCTATAAGGAGTGGGCTGTCCTTCCCACGTCTCTTTTGCAACATCCAACAGCCCTCTGGGGTGTCTACCATACAACAAATCAAATGGAGAAAACCCCGTAGAGGACTGAGGAACTTCTCTGATGGCCATTAACAAGTAGGGCAACAAACAATCCCAGTTTTTCCCATCTCTCTCAACAACCTTTTTTAACATACTTTTTAATGTTTTATTAAACCTTTCCACCAACCCGTCAGTTTGGGGATGGTAGATGGACGTCCTGAGGTGAGTGACCTTAAATAACTTGCACAATTCTTTCATGATCCTTGACATAAATGGAGTACCTTGGTCAGTCAAAATTTCTTTTGGTATTCCCACTCTACTAAATACCTGCACCAGCTCCCTAGCTATCGCCTTGGTTGTGATAGTGCGTAAAGGGACAGCCTCAGGATATCGAGTGGCATAGTCCATAATTACCAGGATATACTGATGGCCCCGAGCAGACTTTAACAAGGGCCCCACGAGATCCATGGCTATTCTGTCAAACGGGACCTCTATAATAGGCATGGGAACTAGTGGGCTCCTGAAATGGGGTCTAGGGGCATGATACTGGCATTCAGGACAGGAAGAACAATATTCAGACACTTCTTTATAAACCCCTGGCCAAAAGAACCTTTGTAAAACTCTTTCAGTGGTTTTTTCTGCCCCTAAATGTCCTGCGGTAACGTGACTATGAGCTAAATCTAGTACCGTTCTCCGATAAGGCTGGGGAACTACCAGCTGTTCCACCACATCCTCACCCCTTTTGACAATGTGGTACAAGAGCTCATTACAGATGGCCATGTGGGGATACGTAACCCTGTCACTTGGTACCACAGGTTCCCCATTAACAATCTTAACATTCTCTCTAGCCTTTATTAAGGTAGGATCCTTTAACTGTTCAGACGCAAACAGATCCTTCTTTACCTCCAGGTCAGGCACGCTTTCAGTTCTAACTACTATGTCTCTGTTCCCGGCAAGAGGGTCCTCACTGGACTCCCCATCTGTCACTTCCCCAGCCAAACTAGCAAAAGGCAAAGGGCCAGAAAGTTCCGAAGACCCACGTACATCCATAAAATCACCGGTATTATCATCAACTGGCTTTTTACTTCTCACATCTGTTGATAACCGTGATTCCCACAGTTTCCAAAAATGAGGAAAATCCCTCCCTATTATGGCCTCATGCACCAAGGTAGGGACCAGTCCCACTTTAACCATTGCTGACCCACAACAAGTTTCTATATTCACCTCAGCAGTGGCATAATATTGGGTATCCCCATGTATGCAAGTTACCCCAATAGGTATTTGCTGGACCTTTAAGGGGTTCACTAACCCAGCTTTCACGAGGGTAACTAAACTTCCTGAATCTAGCAAGGCCTCTACCCGGTTACCTTCTAAGAACACATCACACATTTGTTTTTCCAGCTCAGGTGAAGGTACCACAGTACAGGCTAACCTAGCAAAGAAAGACATTCTGCGACATTCAAAGGCAGCATCACATTGCATGGGTTCTTGCGTGACTGGGCAATTGGCAATAACATGACCTGGCATACCACACCTAAAACATTTAACCACACGATTATCAACCCATTTGGGCAGCATAGACCGTTCTAGCCCCATTGGCCTGTTTCCAGGGCCAGTGTTTACAGTCTCTCCAGCCTTGCGTTCTCTTAACCGCCCAGCAACATTTTCCCACGGAACAGTCTTACCAGTCTTTACTGAAGGGCGCTGTCGAGGATCTATGGGTTGCTGGGTGGTCATCAGTAGTTCCTCTGCTGCCAAATACCTCTCTACCATGTCCACTAATTGGTCAGCAGTACCCGGGTTTCCATGGCTCACCCACTTGCGCAGGACCATGGGCAAAGATCTCAAGTAGCGGTCCATGACGACTCTTTCCACCATCTGGGGACCAGTTAATGTCTCTGGCTGCAGCCATTTTTTTGTTAGTTGAATAAGGTCGTGCATCTGGGAGCGCGGAGGCTTCTCCATGGCGTACAGCCAACGGTGCACCCGTTGTGCTCGTACTGACAGCGTGACTCCCAGGCGGGTCAGGATCTCAGTCTTTAGTTTATCATAGTCCCGAGCCTCAGCAGGGCTTAAATCAAAGTAAGCTTTTTGGGGCTCACCTGACAGGAAAGGTGCCAGCAGACTGGCCCACTGTGCTTTCGGCCAGTTCTCACGCTCGGCAGTCCTTTCAAACGTGGTCAGATAGGCCTCCACATCATCAGCCTCTGTCATTTTCTGCAGGAAGTGACTGGCTCGTATAGAACTAGAGCTGGTTGGAGCACTGACGGCCACATCTCCAACCCGAGCTGCAAGTCTCTGCACCACTTCTGCTAAGGCCTCTCTATCCTGACGCTGTTGCCTGTAAAGTTCATCAACAACTGCCTGCTGTTGTCTCTTATTTTCCTCCATTGCCACCTGCTGCTGTCTTATATTTTCCTCCATTGCCACCTGCTGCTGTCTGTTGGCCTCCTGCTGTAGTCTCCAATTTTCCTCCATTGCCACCTGCTGCTGTCGGTTGGCCTCCTGCTGAGCCGCTGTAGCTTGCAGCAAGGCTTTAAGCAGATCCTCCATGTCAACAGATTTTTCAGGCGGCTTTGCAGCTGCTTTCACCCAGGACATATATCAATCCCTCAGGGGTGAGTCTCAGTAACTTCACACTGGGCTGTATCTGCATAAACCACCGTTTTCTGCAGGCCTCACAAAGCTGCTGCTTTCACTTATGCGCAGAACGGCCTGCTCGCATTCTCCACCAAGTTGTAACACTGTAGGGGTGCAAGGTGCCTTTTCCTGGGGAATATGGCAGCACGCAGCAGTTGAGGAACAACACAAGTCCAGTTTCTGGTACAACTGACCCCGGCCAGTTTTATTGAAACAGAAAATAAAACAAACCCCAAAATAAAAATACCTTGCCTGTCCGGCACTAACTAAACATAAGATGTTCCTAACTGTCACTAAACAAAACACAGAGTTCTTCAGTACATACTGTATAGCTTACTTGCATCAGAAAGCGTGTCTCTCACACACAGATCCTGCAGCCTTCCCAGGCAGTCTGCCCATACTAATCAGGTTAGAAGCACTATATCACTCTTACACAGCTGAAACCCTGATTAGCCCTCTGTGAGGCCAAAGACCCGAACTGGGCCCAATGTCTAGAACTCGCCTTATCTCTCTCTCAGAGCCTTTACCCAGCTTTTACAGCAAACTGAAAAGGTTCAGACAAAACAAAAAGCATTTTTCCTAGAAGTTAACATTTTCTAAAACATGTAAGACAAGAACCTGGGACAAATATACCTGCCCTCAAACACTATCCCAGTGTTCTTGTCACAATATATATATATATATATATGTGCATATACATATATATATATATATACACAGTATTATATATACATATATACACATACTGTATATATAATATAAATAAGAATAAAAAATATATTGTATATATTGTATATATATATATATATATATATATATATATATATTATTCATACATATATATATATATTGAAAGAAGAATGGAGGGCGCAGGTATAAATAAACAGGTTCACAATTCCATTTATTTTTAACATATGCTCACGTACATCTTGGTTTAAAACGGTGCACTCAGTCCTCCGGTCTATCCAGCATCGGACCCGATTTCACCCGTCGATGAATCTCCTTCAACCGTAGGGATCACGGATACCGTCTGCTTCTCCACCGGGACCAGGATCAGTTTCAGACTGTCTGTCCTTTGCTCCACAGGCCACGCCCAATGCGTTTCGTCAATGGACTTCGTCAGGGACCCCCTGACGAAGTCCATTGACGAAACGCGTTGGGCGTGGCCTGTGGAGCAAAGGACAGACAGTCTGAAACTGATCCTGGTCCCGGTGGAGAAGCAGACGGTATCCGTGATCCCTACGGTTGAAGGAGATTCATCGACGGGTGAAATCGGGTCCGATGCTGGATAGACCGGAGGACTGAGTGCACCGTTTTAAACCAAGATGTATGTGAGCATATGTTAAAAATAAATGGAATTGTGAACCTGTTTATTTATACCTGCGCCCTCCATTCTTCTTTCACTACATGCACATTGGGAGTAGTGGCTCTATTCCCTAAAGGAGGAAGCGGCAGCGTACATCATATAGAAAACGGGACCTAGGACATCAACTAAGGACTTAAAGCATTTTAAAGGAAAGTGTGGTGAATGCGCAGCTTTTTTATTTCTATATATATATATATATATATATATAAATATATACATAAATATATACATATATATATATTAATGTAGGATGCTGGCTTAAAAACTTTTTTTAAATGTCAGTGAGCCAGTCACAGTGTATATTGTACTCTGCAGCCAGCCAGGCTTTTAGCATGTTAGCCCCGGCCCCCATTGCTGATACTGTGGTGTGGAGGTAGCCGCAGCACGCACCTACTTTTTTGGTGCGCATGCAGGGTTTGCTAGTTAAGATGCGGCCGCGGCGCCAGAGACTCCCGCCTCTGGCTACGTCCTCTCTCTAGCCAGGTGCGCGCGTGTGACGTCACATGCACGTGCACGTGCGACATCATGACGTCACACGCGCGATGTGCCGGCGTCCGCATCCCGGAAACACAGGAGCCGCATCTAGTGCTGCTGGCTCCCTGCAGCAGGTCAGTTGCTGTTGGGGAGCCAGCGGAAGCTATTGTTACACAAGAACTGAACTCATTGGTGCCCCCTACAGCCCAGCACCCGGGGCACGTGACCCCCTAGTCCCCCCCTAGTTTCGTCCGTGGAGTATCCCATCATCATGTGTTATATAAACTCATACAGCACTATGTATTCTCCCAGCTATCAACTTGCACTGTATAACGTATGACACTGGGTATCCTTTCATCTGTTGAGCTTAACTAATTCTCAATGGCTCAGCTAGAGCTCCCTATTAGTGAGGACTGACAATGAACATGATATAATAATATACATTTGTTTCATTACATTTCACTTGACCAAGGTCATGATCGTTGTGACGGCTCACCTCCGTCGCCAGGGAATCAGAATCCTCCTATATCTGGACGATATCCTGATTCTGGCAAGTTCACACGAAGTCCTCCTCAGTCATCTCCAACTGACGATGACCTTCCTGCAAGCCCACAGGTGGCTGATAAATTGGAAAAAGTCTTTGCTAGTCCCAGCTCAGAGCATGGTGCACCTAGGGGCACTACTAGACACTCAGTCAGAGATTGTTCATGGTCCTGGACAAGATCCTGAAGCTTCAGGACAGGATAAGACACTTCATTTGTTGCCCCATAGTGTCGATATACTCGGCGATGCAAGTCCTTGGCCTGATGGTGTTGTTCTTCGCCATGATAGAGTACGCTGAATTTCACTCTCGTCCTCTGCAACAGTTGATCCTTTCCAAGTGGGACGGCCTACCTCATCGGATTAGATAACATATGGTTTCTTTGACTCCAGAGGTTCGTCTGTCGCTGTCTTGGTGGCTCCAGGACCAGCAGTTGAACAGGGGCCGTCCCTTCTGGATACCCAACTGGGTCTTACTGACAATGGATGCCAGTCTTCGGGGATGGGGAGCGGTGTTGGAGCAACATTAGTTTCAGGGTCGTTGGACCAGGGAAGAATCTCTCCTTCCAATCAATATTCTGGAGCTGAGGGTAGTGTTCAATGCACTGTCTCTCTTCCTGCCTCTGGTATGGAACAGGCCTGTTCAAGTGCCAATCAGACAACGCCCCCACAGTGGCCTACATAAGCCACCAAGACGGCACTTGAAGCCGCATGGCAATGTTGGAACGCCATCTACCAGCCATTTCTGCAGTGTCCATCCCAGGTGTCCTGAACTGGGAAGTGGACTTCCTCAGTCACCAGGACATTCACTCCAAAGAGTGGAGCCTTCATCCCCGAAGTCTTTCAACTTCTAGTGGACAGATGGGATCTGCCAGACGTGGACCTCATGGCGTCTCGACACATACACAAGGTTCCGGTCTACAGATCAAGGACCAGGGATCCACAGGCAGTGTGCGTAGATGCTTTGGCAGTTCCGTGGAACTTTCAGCTGCCTTACATATTCCCTTCAGTGTCACTCCTACCCAGGGTACTGCGGAAATGCAACAGGAAGGAGGAATGCTAATTCTAGTCACTCCAGTGTGGCCCAAACGGCATTGGTTCTCAGACCTGCAGGGTCTATCGACATAGTGTCCACTTCTACTTCCTCAGTGCCATGACCTCCCAGTGCAGGGCCTTGCGTCTATCCCATAGGTCTGCAAACTCGCTCCTCATTACCCCATCAGTGCATGATTTGCAGGTCTCCTAACAGAATCGTAAGTGAAATAATTAACTCCACATGTGGACCTTTTAAAATGTCTGTGAGTAATTATACATCTGTGTACCTGCTGGGTTACCTGCAAAACATGCACTGTGTGGGGTAATGAGGACCGAGTTTGCAGACCTATGCTCTATCCGGACCTGGCCAGACTGGCTTTGTTGGCGTGGTTTTTGAAGCATCACTCCTAAGGGCCAAAGGATTTTCTGAGACTGTTATTCAGACATGCTGAAGACCCGCAAACTAGCCTCTGCCCGGATTTATTACAGAGTTTTGCATTCTTACTTCACCTGCTGTGCTGATAAGAATTATGATTCCTATCGATTCAGGACTTCCAGAATTCTGGCTTTTCTGCAAAGAGGCTTGGACTTGGGTCTTCGTCTTGCCTCTCACAAGGTTCACATATCTGCCTTGTCTGTGTGGTTTCAGCGCAAGATTGCCTCTATATGTTCATTCAGGGTATTCTATGTATTCAGCCTCCCTATGTCCCCTCAGTGGCTCCATGGGATCTGTATATTGTATTGAAAGCCCTTCAGGAGTCTCCCTTCGAACCTCTTGATTCGTTGGACCACAAATGGCTCACGGCCAAGGTCCTGTTTTTGCTTGCTATTGCCCCTTCAATAAGGGTGTTGGACTTAGGCTCTTTGTCCTATTGTCCGCCCTTCCTGATTTTCCACCATGACAGGGCGGTTCCCTGATCTCAACCCGGTTACTTACCTATGGTGGTGTCATCTTTTCACCTTAACCAGGAGATTGTGTTCCCGGCCTTTATCGCTTTTGACTTATCGGCTAAAGTACGGTCTTTAGATGTGGTTAGGGATCTTTGTGTCTATGTGGACAGGACTGCCTCTATTAGACGGTCTGTTGCCCTATTTGTCCTGTTTGGTTTCCACAAACATGGCTGGCCTGCGAATAAGCAAACCTTGGCCAGATGGATTAGAATGGTGATTATTCAAGCTTACGCGCAGGCTGGTATTCCAGCACCTGCTGCGATTAAGGCCCATTTTACCCGGTCTGTTGGATCTTCTTGGGCAGCCCACCGTGGCACGTCCGCAGAACAATTGTGCAAGGTGGCTATGTGGTCCTCAGTGAACACGTTTCTTAGGTTCTATGCCTTTGATACCTTTGCCTGCCAGGATGCTTACTTTGGACGCCGGATTCTCATATCCGCTCAGGCGCGTCCCCTCCCTTGAGGAACCCTGATGTTTCCCTGTGGAAACCAATGTAACCTGCTGCAGAAAAGGAGAGTTATGGTAGATGAACCATTGTTATCTCACTCTCTGCGGGGTACACTGGGTTCCACAAGGTGCCGACCCTGACACACCTAGCTTCTATGGGTTTGTATGGCATTAGCCACTGATACCTACTTTTGTGATAACTTGGTTCTATGTGAGTAACATCTGCCGTCTCTTTTACCTGCTACTGCATTGGACTGGTTAACGAAACTGAGCTCACAGTGCCTGGAGGCGGGGTTATAGAGGAGGCCCCAATGCATCCTGGGACAGCTAAAGCTTTGCCTGATGGTGCCTCTGGATTCAGATCTACTCTACACCCCGATGTATTCCCTGTGGAACCCTGTGTACTTCACAGAAATAGTGTTACTAAGGTAAGTCTACCATAACTCTCCTTGTTCGCATACGTGTTAAATTAAGGTGACGCTTATGGTTGTTTTGGCGCTTCCTATAATAAAAAAAAAATGACAACAAAGTATAATAAAAAATAAAAAAAAGCTTTTGTGGAATGTCAAGGAGGGTAATGAAATTCGGGTAAAGTCTGTGTACGGTGGGAGGAAAGTGGTGAGGAAGCCATGGTATGTAGAGCCAGGCACATTCACCGGGAAATAGGCCACATGCCTGGCTCCAGCTTGAGGCGGTTGGGCCGTACGGGCTGTGTGCCATATTACGATGGTGTGCGCATGGTGATCTGGTCCCCGGGTTGGAAAGGGGGGAAGGTGGTTGTTTTGTATGAATACAAGATTGGCCCGAACACGCCTCCACTCCCCCCTCACATCCACAGGGTGGTAAGGGGGTGTGACCTGTTGTGGCCTACAAGGTTGGGCTGAACAAACCACCTTCCCCCCCAATGTATGGTTTAGGGGGTGCGTCTTGTTGCGGCCTACGAGCTTGGACTGAACACCTCCCTGCCCATGTGGTATGTGCTGGGTTTCTGTGAGAGCCTTGCCCACCAGTCCTCTCCTTGCCCTGCGCCCTTGTACTTGGTGAGTGAATAAAGCTGTGACCATTTTTGCCTAAGCATGCGCAGACTCCGTTATTACACAGTGCAAGGGGAAAGAGGGGCATCTCCCGCTCATAGGCTGCTGTGCTCCCCTCCCCCACTATATGAGTGCAGGGGGGAAGTAGCTTTCTCCTATGCAGCACACTGCCCGTGTGTCACTGTATGCAGCCGCTGGGGACAGGACTGTGCGCTGGACTCTTATAGGACATTATATTGACCTGATGTGTTTATTGTGATGTCTTCTGCTCCAGTATAATATGTGAGCAGCTAATGTACTGTTCTCTGTATATATGTCTGTCGGATCCCCCCACAGCTGTCAGCACCCGGAACCCCCTTCAGGCTCTAGGATCAGCGGAATGGCCTGTGGCATATGTCTACAAGGGGCTAGAGGCGGGCTGGCTAGGGCAGGGGCCAGTACAATTTCAGGGCTGCAGAGCCAGGCAGAGGATACACCTAATGCTGAGCAGAGGAGCTAACAGAAAATGGCTGCCCCCATAGCAGGCTACAAGAAAATAGCCGCCATCGACCAATGGGAAGCCAGGATTACCTTTCCCAGGAACCAAGACAAGGATAGAGAATGGAAAGAGGGGGCGTGGCGTAGGAGAGGAGTAATGAGGGGAGGAGAAAGTCGCTGCGGAAACGAGGCAGAGCTGTAACTGCGCACAGGACGGAGAGAGGGGAAGAGCGTGCTGCGTGCCTTCTTCTACCCTATCAGAAGACAGGGTAGTGCCTGGGGTAAGAAGGTGGGCTTATATACAGTATATACTGTATCTGTGTGTGTGTATAATATATATATGACCCTGAAACATTGGAGTTTGTGACCACTGAATATAAGTTATTTACTGCACGAGACTCCGGGTGCCGATGCGCGCGCACATAATCTATTGTATATAGGACCTAATTCAGACCTGATTGCAGCAGCATAACCTTCCTCTAATGGGCAAAATGCTGCACTACAGGTGGGGCAGTCGTAACGTACAAAAAGAGTTAGATTTGGATGGGGTAAAAATAAAGCAGCCAGTATTTACCCTGCACAGAAACAATGGTGGTCATTCCGAGTTGATCGCTAGCTGCTGTAGTTCACTGTGCAGCGATGAGGCAAAAAACTGCAGTTCTGCTCATGCGTATGCGGCACAATGCGCACGCGTGACGTACTATTGCAACGAACTATGTAGTTTCACACAAGGTCTAGCGAAGCTTTTCAGTCGCACTGCTGACCACAGAGTGATTGACATGAAGAGGCCATTTCTGGGTGTCAACTGACCGTTTTCAGGGAGTGTTCGAAAAAATGCAGGCGTGCCAGGAAAAACGCAGGCGTGCCAGGAACAACGCAGGTGTGGCTGGGTGAACGCAGGGCGTGTTTGTGATGTCAAAACAGGAACTCAATAGTCTGAAGTGATCGCAAGCGCTGAGTAGGTTTTGAGCTACTCTAAAACTGCACAAAAAAACTTTGGCGCCGCTCTGCGATCCTTTCGTTCGCACTTCTGCTAAGCTAAAATACACTCCCAGTGGGAGGCGGCATTGCGTTTGCACGGCTGCTAAAAACTGCTAGCGAGCGAACAACTCGGAATGACCACCAATATACGGTGCATGACCCACAGTGATATTTTATATTATATTTCATCAGAACAATCTTTATATCACAGTGTCAGGACTCAAATGTAAAATGTCAGATAGGTAGAGGGGAGCAGATCACATTATAAATTACACTTGGCGATATAGAGATTTCTTTCTGATTAAATATAGTATACTAGGTGCTTCATCGCGCCCTACGGGCGCTCTTCACACCGTCGCAAGGGGCTACGCCCCCTTAACCCTTGCATGCCTTTCTGGGGTTTAATATTTGTATTATATGGAGTATTACCTGCATTCCTTTGTTAGTGGTTAAATATTGCACAATGAAAGGGCGTGCGATGGTGAAGGAGGCGCAGCCCCTTGCGACGGCGTGAACAGCACCTGCAGGGCACGATGTACAGAATGTAGCGGGTGCGGGGGGGACTGCGGATGGTGTCTGTAGATGCTGCGGGTGGAGGGGAGGCAGAAGTGGGGGTGGGGCCCGGATGGGGAAGGTTCGGGAGGTGCTGCACGTGGGGGAGGGGCAGAGGAGTGGGGGATGCAGATGGGGGAGGGGTCCGGAGGCACCGCAGGTGGGGGAGGGGCAGGGGTGCCACGGGTGGGAGAGGGGCAGGTGTGGGGATGTTGTGGATGGGTGAAGGGTTCCGGAGGTGCTGTGGGATGGGAAGGGACGGGTGTGCCGGGGGTTGGGTAGGGGACCGCAGGCACCATGGGTAGGGTAGGGGCAGGTACGGGTGTTGCGGCGGATGGGAAAGGAGGTCCGGAGGTGCTGCAGGTGGTGGAGGGGCAGGTGCAGGGGTGCCATTGGTGGGGGAGGGGTGGGTGAGGGGGGGACCGCTGATGGAGGAGGGTGTCTGCAGATGCTGCGGGTGGAGGGGGGCAGGTGTGGGGGGAGACGTATAAGGGGGGTGAATGGTGGAAGGGGCCTGGAGGTGCTGTGGGTGGTGAAGGGGTGGAGGAGTGGGAGCCACGGGTGGTGTAGGGGTTCTGGAGGCACAGCATGTGGGGGGGGGGTGGAGTGCCGCATGTGGTGGAGGGGAAGGTGCGAAGGTGTGGTGCATTGGGGAGAGGTCTGGAGGCGCTGCGGGTACTGTACATGCCATAAAAGGTAGTTGGAGGGTATGCAGTAACAGGGCCAGGACAGGGGTGACAGGGTCAGTACAGGGTTGACGGGGCCAGGACAGGGGTGACGGTGCCAGGATAGGGGTGACGGGGCCAGGACAGGGGTGACGGGGCCAGGACAGGGGTGACGGGGCCAGGACAGGGGTGACAGGGCCAGGACAGAAATGATAGGGACAGGATAGGGGTGACAGGGCCAGGGTAGGGGCGGCAGGACCAGGACAGGGGTGACGGGGCCAGTATAGGGTTCACAGGGCAAGCACAGGGGTGACAGGGCCAGGATAGGGGTAACAGGGCCAGCATAAGGGTGACAGGGCCAGGATAAGGGTGAAAGGGCCAGAATAAGGGTGGCAGGGCAAGGCCAGGGACATGACAGAACACAGGGCACGGGAGAGATTGGTATTAGGGACAAAACAGTGGTGACAGACAGATGTGTCTTACCGGAGTCACTGCTGCTGGCTGCTGCTGTTCCATTCCAACCTGTTGGGATCTGCTGCTGCTGGAGACTTGGCATGGCTGACTCTCTCAGGCTAGAGTCCTGCTTTCTCTGCCAGTCCGCATCCCTCCCCCCCTCCTCAGTCACACACCGCAGACCTCGCGCAGCTGCCGGGCACTGTGGTAAGGTGAGACTGGAAATGACTGGTTAGCCCCCAGGAGATGCTGCGGCTGGAGGGAGGAGGGGATCATAGCATGCACGTGGCGCGGACCTCACGGCTTCCGGGCACTGTGGTAAGGGGAGACTGGGAGTGACTGGTTAGCTCCCAGGAGACGCTGCGGCTGGAGGGAGGAGTGGGTCAGAGCCTGCAAGCAGCTCGGATTTCTGCAGCGCTACCCGCCAGCTAAAGTGTGTGAATGAGCTGGGTGCACTCCACTGCAGGTGGCAGCGCTGCAGCTAGCGGTGGGGTTGCCGGGGCTGGAGATAACAGAGGCAGTATGGAACCTGCACAGCGGCAGGTGCCTCACTAAACTGCAGCTAAGAAGCGTGGAGTGTGTCAGAAAGTGACGCTCCTCCGCACCAGAGAGACCCTGCTGAGTATGCCGATGTGGGGGGTCAAGCACACAGTGAGCCAGTGCCCGTCTGTCTGTATGACATACCCCTCACACACCCCCATACCTCCCAAATGTCCCGATTTTCGCGGGACAGTCCCATTTTTTGGGGTCTGTCCCGCTGTCCCACCCGCGGGTCGCAGTGTCCTGCGGTGGGGGGGGGGGGCAGTTGGAAAGCTCCTGTACTCGCTGTTCTGCTTAGCAGAGCAGCGGTGAATAGTGGAGACAGAGGGAGAGGGGGCATCAGGGGGTACGGATTAATGGGTGGGTTCCAGCAGCAGAGCCGGATTAAGGGGGGGGGGGATACGTACCGTTGGCCCCACAGTTTTAGAGGCCCCCCCGGCTGGAGTAGCTCTGTCCCAGCTCAGAAGCTCCCCCCCCCCGTCCTGCCAGCAACAGCGGCAGCATTGTGCTACAGTCAGCACACGCTGCTGCATATTGGCAGGTCTGTGGTGTTGCAGGGAGGCAGCAGTCTCCCTGCTTTCTTCTGCCTGTGCGGGTGTGTAGGGGGAGCGACCACGTCCTCTGGATTTAGCCCTAGCTGAGGGGCCAAAATCCCATTAAAAAAATAAAAATAAAAATCGGAATTTGCATAAGGGGGCGTGGCCGCGCGGGCCGCGATTAGGCCACGCCCCCAACCCACAGCAGGCACAGCAATGAGATAGGGCTCCCCTGTCTCAAGTGCCCTGTGCCCCCCGGACTCATAATCAACCCCTGGGGGCATGCCAGCAGCTCACAGAGCGCTGGGCATGCCCCCTCACTGACGAAAACGGGGACCCTCCCGTGAAGCCACGCCCCCTTTTCGCCGAGTGTGTTTCCCTCCTTCTGCCTGGAGAAAGCTCCTGCAGAAAGCTGGGAGGTATGCACCCCTGCCTGTGACATGCCCAATGCCCATGCTATCTGCTTCTGCTCCTAGTCTCCTGTAGATTTGGCAAGATCTCTGTGACTCATTTGAATAACTCCGCCCACTGTTGTGACTCCGCCCAGCGTTAGCAAATGAATCACAAGGTCACAGAATAGGGCTATTATATAGGAGATTTTGGTTTTGCTACATTGCTGATCCTCAGTAAAGATTTTGCAAGCACCAAGATTCAGATTAATTAAAAGTGCAAATTGTGACTTTTAGCTGATGGTAGGGCCTATTGATTGTTTTTTTCCCGATGGGGTACAATGTGTGTATGTGTTGTCCTCTGGTGGCCAATGTGTATGTTTTTTTTCCTGTGGAGGCTAATGGTGGTCATTCCGAGTTGATCGCCCGCTGCCGATTTTCGCAGTGCAGCAATTAAGTGAAAAAAATGCAAAAATGCGCATGCGCATGGTACGCAGCACGCATGCGCTAAGTACTTTCACACAAAACTTTGTAGATTTACACAAGCTCAAGCAACGTTTTTTCATCGCTCGAGTGATCGTAGTGTGATTGACATGAAGTGGGTGTTTCTGGGCGGAAACTGGCCGTTTTCAGGGAGTGTGCTAAAAAACGCAGGCGTGCCAGGTAAAAACGCAGGAGTGGCTGGAGAAACGGGGGAGTGGCTGGCCGAACGCAGGGCGTGTTTGTGACGTCAAACCAGGAACTTAACGGACTGAGGTGATCGCAATCTGTGAGTAGGTCTGGAGCTACTCAGAAACTGCAGGGAATTATTTAGAAGCAATTCTGCTAATCTTTCGTTCGCTATTCTGCTAAGCTAAGATACACTCCCAGAGGGCGGCGGCCTAGCGTGTGCAAGGCTGCTAAAAGCAGCTAGCGAGCGAACAACTCGGAATGAGGGCCAATGTGCGATGTAAGTCTGGTGTAAAGGTAAGCATTACTACCTCACTACTGTGGTGTAATGCGTATAAGGGGCACTACTGTAATGTAATGTGCATAAGGGGCACTACTGTAACATAATGTGTATAAGGGGCACTACTGTAATGTAATGTGTATAAGGGGCACTACTGTGTATCGCAATGTGAATACACTGACTGACTGGGGGACTGTCTGAGGAAGGGGGGCCCCAAATCAGTGCCACGCTTAGGGTCTCATGAGGTCTAAATTCTCTCAGATGGGATGCTGGACTATTATTATGTGTAAGAGAAGATACGGGGTTGGATGTACTGATGCCTGGGTTCGGCAGCCAAACGCGGGCATTTCTTTAAAGTGGCAATCACTTACAGGGTATGGTTTTGCATGGCATGGTTTTGCCTTGTAAGTGATTGCCCCTTTAAAAAAAAAAATCCGCGTTTGCCCAGCATCCCGCACGGCCACCATCATTACATCCGGCCCATGGTGGTAGAAAGAGTGTAACAGTGATCCCTGTAAGAAGCACTCCCTGGGACAGCACGCAGGTCTCGTTATGGATATCCGGTATATGGACAGCAATAAGGGACCTGCAGCAGGGTACACTGTATTCCTCAGGGAATAACATTGGGGTGTAGAGTAGGATCTTGATCCGGAGGCACCAACAGCTAAAGCTTTGACCTTTGTGACCGGATGTTTCCGTATGAAAGACCTCACCGCTTTCGCGTCCCGTCCCCAGTACACAGATTGGAAGTTTAGGTCACACGGGACCTGGCCACATAGGGGATTCCCACTTACCGTCAGTAACCGCCTGTTCCTGACTCCACCCACTGCACTTTGGACGGGTTTATGCTGCCACCACCAAACTCCTAACCTGCCGTGGCGTTTGGAACCACGGTTCTGCTCTGTAAGTGCCGACACGCTGCCTTACCACACCTGTGTGGTGTTGACGAATAACCACTAGTCACCGGACTAGGCCTTTACCGGCAGCTGGCGGAAGGCGGAACTTGGAGACGCTAGGTTCTCCCTGGACAGCCGGAGAACGGGGCTATGTTTCGCATAGCCCTGCAGGTCACAAGGTGACGCGGTCGTCTTGAGGCAAATGGTATTTATTTGCAATAGTTCTAAAGAGAACTCTTCCCTATTGCTAGGGGAAACAGCATACAGCAAGATGTTCACAGCAGAAAGTAGTTGGTATAATACACTCTGGAGGCTCACAGGCCTCCTCTTTTTATACAGTAAAATCATAAACCACAGTCCTTTCCATCCAATCAGGATATCTTACAAAATATAAATAAATTACATTTTAAAAGGATATAAGTTAACTAGGCGATTCAGCGCGCCCTACGGGCGCTCTTCACACCGTCGAAAGGGGCTACACCCCCTTAACCTCTGCACGCCTTGCTGGGGTTCAATATTTGTATGAGTATTACCTGCATTCCTAGGTTTGTCAGTGGTCAAATATTGCACGACGAAAGGGCTTGAGATGGTGAAGGGGGTGTAGGCCCTTGCGACGGCGTTAACGGTGCCTGCAGGGCACGATGTACAGAATGTAGCGGGTGCGGGGGGGGGGGGGGGGGCGGATGAGGCAGGGAGTATGTAGATGCTGCGGGTGGAGGGGGAGGTGGATGCAGGTAGGGGGTGCGTGCAGGACCTATAACTATATGATTGTATGTGTAACAATATATAGGACACGGATAAGGATATATGTGATATAGACATACCCGCATGAAGAGGTATACGGTGTCATTAGACACAGAGAGGAGTGCTGGTACAATGCGGAACAGAGGCAGCTGTGTCCTCTCTCTACACCGTACCATCCTTCAGGTGTAGCAACGCGGACATGTTGCGCACGCAATGTCTCCACGCGGCCGCAGGTGCACCAGTCCCCTCTGCATGCGCTATGTGCGTGCCCCCCTCAGGTGCAGTAGGAGGAGGGTGCGCAGGCTGGTGCTGCTCCCAGGGCCAATGGGCATGGACAGCACGGTCATGTGCTCGGTGCTGGGCTTGCGCCCTGCGCTTGCCAAGTGAGGGATAGGGAGGAGGCGGCACAGCGGAGCATCACCAATATACCGGTAACTATGGGGGGCACCGCAGGGGGTTATGGCTCCTGTCCTCCTGGTGAGGGTTTGTCAGGGTGGTATCAAGGAGCCGGTGGTATGGACCGTGTATGGGACGCAGAGGGGTAGGGAGAGGATACAGAGAGGCAGGGCGGTAGGGAGAGGATACAGAGACGCGGGGCGGTACGGAGGGGACAGAGACGCAGGGCGGTAGGGAGGGGATACAGAGACGCGGGGCGGTAGGGAGGGGATACAGAGATGCGGGGCGGTAGGGAGGGTATAGAGAGACGCGGGGCGATAGGGAGGGGATACAGAGACGCGGGGTGGTAGGGAGGGGATACAGAGACGCGGGGCGGCAGGTAGGGGATACAGAGACGCGGGGCGGTAGGGAGGGGATACAGAGACGCGGGCGGTAGGGAGGGGATAGAGAGATGCGGGTGGTAGGGAGGGGATAGAGAAACGCAGGGCGGTATGGAGGGGATAGAGAGAAGCGGGCGGTAAGGTGGGGATACAGAGGCGTAGGGAGGAGGGGATACAGAGACATGGGGCCTTAGGGAGGGGATACAGCGACGCGGGGCGGTAGGGAGGGGAAAGAGAGACGCGGGGCGGTAGGGAGGGGAAAGAGAGACGCGGGGCGGTAGGGAGGGGATAGAGAGACGCAGGGTGGTAGGGAGTGGATACAAAGACGTGGGGCGATAGGGAGGGGACAGAGAAACACGGGGCGGTAGGGATGGGACAGAGAGACACAGGGGGTACGGAGGGGACAGAGAGACGCGGGGCGGTAGGGAGTGGATACAGAGATGTGGGGCGGTAGGGAGGGGACAGAGAGACGCGGGGTGGTAGAGGCGGGGCGGTAGGGAGGGGATATAGAGACGCGGGGCGGTAGGGAGGGGACAGAGAGACGCGGGGCGGTAGGGAGGGGACAGAGTGACGCGGGCGGTAGGGAGGGTACAGAGAGACACGGGGCGGTTAGGAGGGGATAGAGAGACGCGGGGCAGTAGGGAGGGGACAGAGAGACGCGGCCGGTAGGTAGGGGACAGGGAGACGCGGGGCGGTAGGGAGGGGACAGAGACGCGGGGCGGTAGGGAGGGGACAGAGAGACGCGGGCGGTAGGGAGGGGACAGAGAGACGCGGGGCGGTTGGGAGGGGATAGAGAGACGCGGGCGGTAGGGAGGGGAAAGAGACGCGGGGCGGTAGGGAGGGGAAAGAGAGACGCGGGGCGGTAGGTAGGGGAAAGAGACGCGGGGCGGTTGGAAGGGGATAGAGAGACGCGGGGCGGTAGGGAGGGGATACAGAGACGCGGGGCAGTAGGGAGGGGACAGAGAGACACGGGGCGGTTGGGAGGGGATAGAGAGACGCAGCCGGTAGGGAGGGGACAGGGAGACGCGGGGCGGTAGGGAGGGGACAGAGACGCAGGGCGGTAGGGAGGGGACAGAGAGACGCGGGCGGTAGGGAGGGGACAGAGAGACGCGGGGCGGTTGGGAGGGGATAGAGAGACGCGGGGCGGTAGGGAGGGGAAAGAGACGCGGGGCGGTTGGGAGGGGATAGAGAGACGCGGGGCGGTAGGTAGGGGAAAGAGACGCGGGGCGGTTGGGAGGGGATAGAGAGACGCGGGGCGGTAGGTAGGGGAAAGAGACGCGGGGCGGTTGGGAGGGGATAGAGAGACCCGGTGCGGTAGGGAGGGGATACAGAGACGCGGGGCGGTAGGGAGGGTCCCCAGTGAGGAAGCTGATGAAGAAAGGGGGGGAAGCAGTGGAGGGGGTGGAGTTGTGTAAAGTGGTGACCAGACATACAGTGGCTAGGATGGGCGGAGGGACTCACCGTTGGGGCTGTGGGTGGCTGCTGCAGGCTGTGAAATAGTTCAGTATCCAGAGGCGTCTGTACTATGACATTTCCTCCCCCAGGGCCCCCCCCTCGCACGGCGAAATGGGGGCGTGGCCTAGAGTAAAAGGGGCGTGGCCTCACAGGTCTTTTCTCTCTTGCTCCGGGGGTGTTTCCAGCTTGCCTGTAGATGCTGGCAGCCCCCGGAGACTGCAGAGTGTGTGCCGGCTGTGTGACCGGAGGAGAGTGCTGCAGGAGATGACGTCACTGCAGCACTCGGCTCCTGACAGCGGGATGTGTGCGGAGGAGGCGGCGGGTCTGTGTACGCGAGGCAGGGAGGGCTATGAGAGCCTTCTCCTGCGCCACCCGTCCCTCCTAATGTGTATGCCGGGGGCAGCAGTTGTTGTTGTTCGGCGCGCCGTGGCTGGTTAGTCAGATTTGCTGGGGGGGGGGGGGGGGGAGGGGAAGGGGTGTGACATGGACAGGCAGCAGGAGTAGAGACTTGCTGCACATGTGGTGGGCGGGCTCTGTGACTCCGCCCACCGCTGTGACTCCGCCCAGCGTTACGGGCACAGAGTCACAGACTTGAGCAAATATATAGGAGATTAAGCAATTTCCTCCTTCCTGGCACACACAAAGTTTTGTATAATTTAAACTCCAATTCCTACCACCTGGGAGTTTACACTTCGCCATTGAGACATTTAACACATAGCTTCAAAACACAAATGTTTCTGTCTCATTCACATCTCAATGCAAACCCAGTGTTTGGGATTACAACAGGAAAGGCTGCCACACAAACAAACAGTCTTCCTTCCACCTTCGTTTGTATTTCAAAGATGTTTGGCCACCAAGAGGCCGGCTAATTGACACTTACTTGTACATAGCAAGTCACCAGCTAGGACAATTACCATACCAGACTTCCTATGCAAAAAGTGTCTCACAAACTATTTTCAAGGCCTTTTTAGAAACAAAATACCTTGTACTTTCCTCACAAGTGCCCTGTCTATGCAGTTCATCATTCTCCAACTGCGCACTGCGCAGCGATATAACATATGACACATTATTAAACATATTTTAAACAGTCCGCGCCCAGCGCCGTAAGTACGTTTCACAGTGACGCCAAGCACCTATTGTCCAAATGGTGCCTGGCAGCTGAGGATTAACCTCTTCACTGCTGCGGCCGCCATTACACGTGTGGCTGGTTAGTCTCTCCGGCCACACTCTTCTTCCCAGAATGCACAGCGCCGCTTCCTCTATAACCCCGCCTCCATGCACAGGAGATCAGTTTGTAGTTGGCGTATGCACTAGCAGGCATCTCAGCAGCAGGGCTGCTCCTGGCAGCCATGAAGAAAGAAGACTTCAATGGCAGCAGCCAGTGTGGATGTCAGTTTGATATTGCCAGCTGCTGCTCCATCACCTTCCCTAGCGGCGCTGCATACTCCCGCGCCATGGTTGCCGGGTACTTGCGGCAGAGGCTCCGGTTTCTGTCAGGCACACACACACTTCCCACAGCTCTCCAGGATTGCGTGGCCACATACAGGGAGGAGGTTAGAGGGACGCGCCGCAAACCGCGATCCAGCGATGTCCGTAGGAGGTGGGCCATGCGAGCTGGTGTGGATACTGTGTTAGTACAGGGACCCCACTAGACCACCAGGGCAGGGTACAGGTCGGGTATTAACCCGTTTTATGCGGCCCGCAGTACCTGGTGGTGGAAGCCCAGCAAGGGGAATGTGCTCCGGCCTGTAGCACCTCCCCCAGCTCCGGGCGCCAGTTTACATAAGTGTCTAGCTCCATCTAGTTGTTCTTACGGTGTGTAAGGATTATAAGTTGTCATTTTTAAATAAACATTTTGTGATTAAAATTGTGATTTACAAAACCAGCAGCCGCAATCAAAGTATTTTTTTGGTGCGCCCACAAAATCTTGTTTCTTGTTCTGTATATTATTGGTGGACCCCCAGATCCCCTATTTGTGGGCTGCAAGAAAATGAATGCTTTTTTCTTTGAGCAAAGTATAACTTAAGATAGCGCCCACCTATTTTGTATATAACATTTTACATAAGTGTTCCTGCCCCGGAGCTGCATTCTCTCTCTCTCTCTCTCTCTCTCTCTCTCTCTCTCTCTCTCTCTCTCTCTCCTTCTCACTCCATGCTGCAGCTTGGCGCCATAAATACATGCTGAAACTGTTCTGGGACTGCTAGGGCAAATCCTCCTCTGTGAAGCCGCCTGTTCCTCAGCGCTGTGCATTTACAGGACACTTAAGTATTCTACATGTCATTTTAATAATAATGATGATGATAATTTTATTTATATAGCGCTCTTTCTCCAACAGGACTCAAAGCGCTTTACAGACATCAAAAACAATGCACATGATACAGAATATTTAAGTAAGACAGCAATAGATCAGCCACACAGACATAAAAGAAAACCTTAAGCACACAGAAAGCATAATGCAGGATTGGTGTAGGCATTTTGGGTAATAACTTCCAAGGGCTGTGTATTCCACCCTCACAAGGTACCAGGTGCGGCAGCCATCTTGGGCGCTCAGCGTAGGATTACCCAGGGTGGAATAGTCCACCCCTAGAAGAGATGACACAAAATGGGGGTGATTTCAGAGTCCTAAAGTTCAGAGTAGGGTTCTGACAAAACTACCAGGTCTGTATTTTTCATCCCGTCCACAAGCGCACCAGGGGGTAAATTTACTAAGGTGGGAGATTTTTAGAACTGGTGATGTTGCCCATGGCAACCAATCAGATTCTACTTACCATTTATCTAGCTGCTTCTAGCAGATAATAGATATAATCTGATTGGTTGCTATGGGCAACATCACCAGTTCTAAAAATCTCCCACCTTAGTAAATTTACCCCCAGGTGAGGCAGCCATGTTGGGTGCACTTCGAAGGTTACACTGAGAGGTGAGCCATACAAGGGCCCAGTGCATATATGGGAGAACTGACACATGTGTAATAGTATGGTGTACCCTGTATGCATACCTCCCAACCTTCTGGTGTTGCAAGGAGGGACCCGAAAAGGGGACGTGGACTAACAGAAAGAGGGTGTGGATTCGCATGGGTGACGCGATCGCGAGCCACGCCTCCAAATTTCATCACAGTGGGGGCACGGCAGGCACTCTGTGAAACGCTGGCCATGCCCCCAGTCCCTCTCCCTCACTGGAATAGACGCTATGCGCACAGCGTCTATTCTCCGCTGCTCTGCTCTGAACTGAGCAGAGCAGCAAGTGATCAGGAGTCTCCAAACTGCCCCCCCACCGCGGGACACTGCGGCCCGCGGGAGGGACAGCGGGACAGACCCAAAAAAACGGGACTGTCCCGCGAATATCGGGACAGTTCAGAGGTATGTGTATGTAGGGCGCAATGGCAGGGTGTACAATCAGTGGAGGTAAACATTACAGGAAAAGCACACAGTGGGGTGGGAGTGAAAAAAGGAAAAGAAAAAAAATCATATATACATAAAAAACAAAAATGATATATACATAATTTTGGCAGTGTTAGTTAAGAAATAGTGTATTTGTCAGGGTTATTTTGTACAAGTTCCCCTGTGATATACATCCAGTCTTTACTGTGCATTGTTATATCTCTAGACATATATAGCTTTACTGGTTATTACTTTGTAATGCTAGTCCAGTGCAGTTTATTGCTTGTCATTATTTCTACATTGTACATGTGACTGTGTGTGTGCATGTAGCTGCTGTGTGATATATCTATTCTGTGTATCCCACTCCTACTGCTATCCCTATATATACCCTGGGGGGCTAAGTGCGTCAGGGTTCTTAGTGTAATATAGGCGTTTCACAGGATATACTGACGTAGTATTTTTCACTGTGTGTTCCAGCCACCGCATACCCCTTGGATGCTCTGTTTGTGTTATACATTGCACAGGGAATCTTGTGGGGTATTTCCTTCTGCATTTCTTGTACTGTGTTGCTCTGGGTATAGCCTCCACATCATGTCGGCTACGCAGGGTGACGGTTCAGGGATCCCGCAATGCGCGGTGCTGATGTCACGGACCCATTAGAGGATAATATTGCAGCCGAGAGGTCCAGTGCTGGGGGTTCCTTGCCCCCCATTCAGATTGTAGCAACAGGGGCCAATCAGGACCCACCTTGGGCTACTTTCTCTGCCTTGCTGAGTAAGCTGGTGGCTAATAGCACGCCCCCTATGGGACTACCTGTGCCTCTGCAGCCACATTGTCCCTACCGTTAACCCACCATGGGCAGATGCTCTCTCCTCTCAGTTACAGAAATTTCAGCAGACTATGGAAAAACAGAAAACTGACCCTCGCCCGCCTAAGGCCAAGGGCCCTTGTTTCCTCTCAATCCACTCCTGCGCCGGATACATCTTCTGATGAAGACGGCGCACATATACTGATCTCGCAGACACTGATACAGATGTTTCTGATGAGGAATTGGTTTCTCAAGTGGATGTGCCTGATCTCCTGGAGGCCATCAGGCTGATTCTTCAGATCACTGACGATACCGATCCTCAGAATGCTTCTAAGAAACCTGATAGGTTCAAGCGTCAGAAGGTGACCAGACTGGTTTTACCTCATTCTGACCACCTTGTGGACATACGTCAGGAATCCTGGGAAAATCCAGGGGAAAAGTTTACACCTCATAAGAAGATGCTTGCTCGCTATCCTCTCTCTGCAGAGCTGACTAAAAATTGGTAAACACCACCTCCAGTGGACTCGCATGTCGCACGGATGGTGGTATCCTCTGCTCTGCCGGTCACTACCGTCACTTTTCTGAAGGAACCGACGGATAAACGTGTTGAGGGCTGCTTGAAGTCTATCTATACTCTGGCAGGAGCAGTGCATAGACCCATTATTGCGGCCTCATGGGCTGCCGAGGCCATTACGGCCTGGGTTCAGGAGGTGGAGGAGGAACTACTGTCCAACTTTCCTGACAATGCAAAACAATGCCTCTCCTATATTGTTACGGCTTCTCAATACATTCAGGAGGCGGCCTCCGATGCTGGTGTCCTGGAGGCCAAAGTGTACGTCCATTCTGGCTCGTCAAATTCTCTGGTTACGGTCCTGGTCTGTGGACATGGACTCTAAGAAAACTCTGGAGGTTCTCCCGTTTAAGGGAAACATTTTGTTTGGGGAAGATCTCAACAAAATTGTTGCTGACCTGGCCTCTGCTAAGACTGCATGTCTACCTAGTACTGCTCCTTCAACGTCAAAGGCTAAAAGTACTTCCTTTCATCCCTACAGGCCTCCAGGGAAAGCGAAGGGTTAGGCATACTCAAATCAGTCTCGCACTTCTAAGCCCGATAAGCCCAAGCCTAAACGAGCCTGGTCCGCCCGTCAGCCAACTTCCAAATCTGAGAAGCCGGCCGCATGACAGGACTGGCCTCCCTATGGGGGACCCCAGAGTGGGAGGCCGACTTCTAGGGTTTGCTCAGGTGCCTGGGTACGGGAAGTCGACACTCAAGGGTACACCATCTCCTTTAAGAAACGCCCCCCTCGTCGGTTTTGCTCAACAGACATCCCTTCAGATCTGACAAAGGCAAACACTCTGCAAGTGGTGGTACGATTCCTCCTGGACACAGGAGTGGTAGTACCGGGGCCCCTGTCTCAGAGAGGCAGGGGGTACTATTATACGCTGTTCCTAGTCCCGAAGCCGAATGGGTCCTTGTGGCCCATTCTCAACCTCAAGTCTTTGAACAAATTGGTGCGGGTATCCAAATTCCGTATGGAGACACTCCGCTCTATTGTTCTGGCTTTGGAGCCAGGGGGTTATACGGTATCTCTGGATATACAGGATGCTTACCTGCATATTCCTATTGCCATGTCGACCAGCAATACCTGCGGTTTGCTATTGGCAACCTCCATTATCAATTCCGGGCCTTGACCTTTTGGACTGGTGACAGCTCCGCGAATCTTCACCAAAGTCATGGCGGTGATGACGGCTGTACTACGCCGTCAGGGTATCAGGATCCTGCCGTATCTGGACGACTTGCTGATCCTGGCCAACTCACCAGAAGTTCTCCTCCGTCATCTGGAACTGACGATCCAGTGTCTGCAAGCCCACGGGTGGCTCATCAACTGGAAGAAATCCTCCCTGGTCCCTGCTCAGAGCATGTTGCACCTGGGAGCAGTGTTGGACACTCACAACCAGTGGTTGTTTTTGTCCCAGGAGAAAGTCCTGAACCTTCAGGACAGAATACGATGCTTCCTGTCTTGTACTGGGCCTCATGGTTTCAGCTTTCGACATGGTAGAGTATGCTCATTTCATTCCCTCTACAGAAACTGGTTCTTGCCAAGTGGGACGGCCTGCGTCACTGGATCAGGTATCAAATGATCTCTTTGTCTCCGGAGGTCCGTCTGTCACTGACCTGGTGGCTCCAGGACCAGCAGCTGAGCAGTGGCCATCCCTTCTGGATCTCCAACTGGGTCCTTCTGACGACGGACGCCAATCTGAGGGGTTGGGGAGCGGTGTTGGAGCAGCATTCCCTCCAGGGTCGTTGGACCTGGGAGGAGTCTAGATAAATATTCTGGGACTGCGGGCGGTGTTCAATGCGCTGACGCTCGCCCTCCTCTGGTAAGGAACAGGTCTGTTCAGGTACAGTCAGACAACGCCACCATGGTGGCATACATAAATCATCAAGGTGGCACTTGAGGCCGCATGGCAATGATGGAAGTGTCAAAGATTCTTCAATGGGCGGAACGCCATATGCCAGCTATGTCGGCAGTGTTCATTCTGGGAAGCAAACTTTACTCAGTTGTCAGGACGTACACGCTGGAAAGTGGAGCCTTCATCCAGAAGTATTTCAACTCCTAGTGGACCAGTGGGGCCTACTAGATGTAGACCTGATGGCGTCTCGACACAACAACAAGGTTCCGGTCTTCGGAGCAAGGAAAAGGGATCTTCAAGCAGTGTTCGTGGATGCATTGGCAATTCCATGGTATTTCGGCTACCATACGTGTTCTTTCCGGTGTCACTCCTACCCAGGGTAATAAGGACGTTCAAGCAAGAAGGAGGAATCTACTTCTGATTGCTCCTGTGTGGCCCAGACGGCATTGGTTCTCAGACCTCCAGGGTCTCTCATTAGAGCGTCCTCTTCTATTTCCACAGCGCCCAGACCTCCTCGTTCAGGGCCCCTGTGTCTACCAGGACTTGGCCCAACTGGCTTTGACGGCATGGCTCTTGAAGCTTCCGTACTGAGGGCCAAAGGTATTTTTGAGGCGGTTATTCAACCGATGTTGAAGGCCCGTAAACCGGCTTCTGCTCGGATTTATCATAGGGTCTGGAATTCCTATTTCTCCTGGTGTGCCGATAGGAATTGCGATGCGTTCAAGTTCAGTTCTGCCAATCTTTTGGCCTTTCTGCAACGAGGCCTTGACTCAGGCCTTCATCTGGCCTCCCCCAAGGTACATGTTTTTGCCTTATCGGTGTGGTTTCAGAGAAAAATTGCGACTCTTCGTGATGTTCACACGTTCACTCAGGGTGTTCTATGTATTCAACTTACCTACGTGCCTCCTGTGGCTCCTTGGGATTTGTCGGTTGTGCTGAATGCTCTACAAGAGGCTCCGTGTGAACCTCTTGAGACTGTGGACCTCAAGTGGCTTACACTTAAGGTCTTGTTTTTGCTAGCTATTGCTTCGGCTTGACGGGTTTCAGACTAGGGTGCTTTATCCTGTAGGTCTCCCCTTCTGATTTTCCACCGCGACCGGGCAGTTCTTCGAACGCGCCCTGGTTATCTCCCTAAGGTGGTGTCTTCGTTCCACCTTAACCAAGAGATTGCGGTTCCGGCCCTTAACTTTCCCGATCTGTCTTCCAAAGTGCGGTTTTTGGATGTGGTACGGGCTTTCCGTATCTATGTGAAGAGAACTGGCTCCATTCGGAATTCTGATTCTCTCTTTGTACTGTTTGGTTTTCACGAATATGGCTGTCCTGCAAATAAGCAGACCCTGGCCAGATGGATTAGAATGGTGATTGCACAAGCTTATGTACAGGCTGGTCTTCCAGCTCCTGCTGCTATCAGAACCCATTCTACACGGTCTGTTGGACCCTCTTGGGCGGCCTGCCGTGGTGCGACCCTGGAACAGTTCTGCAAGGCGGCTATGTGGTCCTCAGTGAACACGTTCATAAGGTTCTATGCCTTCGATACTTCCGCCTCCAAGGATGCTTCCTTTGGACGCCGGGTTCTTGTGCCCGCTACAGTGCGTCCCTTCCCATAAGGAACTGCTTTAGGACATCCCCAATGTCATTCCCTGTGGAATACCAGTGTACCCCGCTGCAGAAAAGGAGATTTATGGTAAGAACTTACTGTTGTTAAATCTCTTTCTGCGAGGTACACTGGGTTCCACAGGGCGCCCACCCTGACGCACTTGGCTTCTTTGGGTTGGTATGGCATTAGCCGCTGATATCTTCTCCTGTCGTGAGAGTGTGGTGTATGTGGATACTAACAGTTGTCGTCTCTTTTGCATGCTACTGCATTGGACTGGTTAACAAAAACTGAGCTCCTGTGCACGGAGGCGGGGTTATAGAGGCGGCGCTATGCATCCTGGGAAGAAGGTCAAAGCTTTAGCTGTTGGTGCCTCCGGAACAAGATCCTACTCTACACCCTGATGTTATTCCCTGTGGAATCCAGTGTACCTCGCAGAAAGAGATTTAACAAAGGTAAGTTCTTACCACAAATCTCCATTTTATAGCCTCAAACTCCAGAAAATGATACCTTACGCATTGGGTGGAGCTCCGGAGTTCTCTAGAGTAACCTAGAATCCAGCACTGGTAATGTGAAGAAAAATTGTTTCACTGAATGATGGAGGAAAGGCTTATATCACAATCACCGCCTGCAAGTGTGATCTCCTGGCCCCTCTGTGTCACCGCCTGCAAGTGTGATCTACCGGTCCCTCTGTGTCACATCCTGCAAGTGTGATCTCCCGGCCCCTCTGTGTCACCGCCTGCAAGTGTGATCTCCCTGCCCCTCTGTGTCACTGCCTTCAAGTGTGATCTCCCGGCCCCGCTGCGTCACCGCCTTCAAGTGTGATCTCCCGGCCCCTCTGTGTTACCGCCTGCAAGTGTGATCTCCCGGCCCCTCTGCGTCACAACCTGCAAGTGTGATCTCCCGGCCCCTCTGTGACACAACCTGCAAGTGTGATCTCCCGGCCCCTCTGCGTCACAACCTGCAAGTGTGATCTCCCGGCCCCTCTGTGACACAACCTGCAAGTGTGAACTCCCGGCCCCTCTGCGTCACCTTGAAGTGGGATCTCCCGGCCCCTCTGTGTCACCCTGAAGTGGGATCTTCCGGCTCCTCTGTGTCACCAGCTGCAAGTGTGATCTCTCGGCCCCTCTGCGTCGCCGCCTGCAAGTGTGATCTCCCGGCCCCTCTGTGTCACTACCTGCAATTGTGATCTCCCGGCCCCTCTGTGACACAACCTGCAAGTGTGAACTCCCGGCCCCTCTGCGTCACCTTGAAGTGGGATCTCCCGGCTCCTCTGTGTCACCAGCTGCAAGTGTGATCTCTCGGCCCCTCTGCGTCGCCGCCTGCAAGTGTGATCTCCCGGCCCCGCTGCGTCACCGCCTTCAAGTGTGATCTCCCGGCCCCTCTGTGTCACCTCCTGCAAGTGTGATCTCCCGGCCCCTCTGTGTCACTACCTGCAAGTGTGATCTCCTGGCCCCTCTGCGTCACCACCTGCAAGTGTGATCTCCCGGCCCCTCTGTGTCACTACCTGCAAGTGTGATCTCCCGGCCCCTCTGTGTCACTACCTGCAAGTGTGAACTCCCGGCCCCTCTGCGTCACCTTGAAGTGGGATCTCCCGGCTCCTCTGTGTCACCAGCTGCAAGTGTGATCTCTCGGCCCCTCTGCGTCGCCGCCTGCAAGTGTGATCTCCCGGCCCCGCTGCGTCACCGCCTTCAAGTGTGATCTCCCGGCCCCTCTGTGTCACCTCCTGCAAGTGTGATCTCCCGGCCCCTCTGTGTCACTACCTGCAAGTGTGATCTCCTGGCCCCTCTGCGTCACCACCTGCAAGTGTGATCTCCCGGCCCCTCTGTGTCACTACCTGCAAGTGTGATCTCCCGGCCCCTCTGTGTCACTACCTGCAAGTGTGATCTCCCGGCCCCGCTGTGTCACCGCCTGCAAGTGTGATCTCCCGGCCCCTCTGTGTCACAACCTGTAAGTGTGATCTCCTGGCCCCTCTGTGTCACCCTCAAATGGGATCTCCCGGCCCCTCTGTGTCACTCTCAAGTGGCATCTCCCGGCCCCTCTGCCTCACCGCCTGCAAGTGTGATCTCCTGGACCCTCTGCGTCACCGCCTGCAAGTGTGATCTCCCGGCCCCTCTGCGTCACCGCCTGCAAGTGTGATCTCCCGGCCCCTCTGTGTCACCGCCTGCAAGTGTGATCTCCCGGCCCCTCTGTGTCACCGCCTGCAAGTGTGATCTCCCGGCCCCGCTGCGTCACCGCCTTCAAGTGTGATCTCCCGGCCCCTCTGTGTCACCTCCTGCAAGTGTGATCTCCCGGCCCCTCTGTGTCACTACCTGCAAGTGTGATCTCCTGGCCCCTCTGCGTCACCACCTGCAAGTGTGATCTCCCGGCCCCTCTGTGTCACTACCTGCAAGTGTGATCTCCCGGCCCCTCTGTGTCACTACCTGCAAGTGTGAACTCCCGGCCCCTCTGCGTCAGCTTGAAGTGGGATCTCCCGGCTCCTCTGTGTCACCAGCTGCAAGTGTGATCTCTCGGCCCCTCTGCGTCGCCGCCTGCAAGTGTGATCTCCCGGCCCCGCTGCGTCACCGCCTTCAAGTGTGATCTCCCGGCCCCTCTGTGTCACCTCCTGCAAGTGTGATCTCCCGGCCCCTCTGTGTCACTACCTGCAAGTGTGATCTCCTGGCCCCTCTGCGTCACCACCTGCAAGTGTGATCTCCCGGCCCCTCTGTGTCACCGCCTGCAAGTGTGATCTCCCGGCCCCGCTGCGTCACCGCCTTCAAGTGTGATCTCCCGGCCCCTCTGTGTCACCTCCTGCAAGTGTGATCTCCCGGCCCCTCTGTGTCACTACCTGCAAGTGTGATCTCCTGGCCCCTCTGCGTCACCACCTGCAAGTGTGATCTCCCGGCCCCTCTGTGTCACTACCTGCAAGTGTGATCTCCCGGCCCCTCTGTGTCACTACCTGCAAGTGTGAACTCCCGGCCCCTCTGCGTCACCTTGAAGTGGGATCTCCCGGCTCCTCTGTGTCACCAGCTGCAAGTGTGATCTCTCGGCCCCACTGCGTCGCCGCCTGCAAGTGTGATCTCCCGGCCCCGCTGCGTCACCGCCTTCAAGTGTGATCTCCCGGCCCCTCTGTGTCACCTCCTGCAAGTGTGATCTCCCGGCCCCTCTGTGTCACTACCTGCAAGTGTGATCTCCCGGCCCCTCTGTGTCACTACCTGCAAGTGTGATCTCCCGGCCCCGCTGTGTCACCGCCTGCAAGTGTGATCTCCCGGCCCCTCTGTGTCACAACCTGTAAGTGTGATCTCCTGGCCCCTCTGTGTCACCCTCAAATGGGATCTCCCGGCCCCTCTGTGTCACTCTCAAGTGGCATCTCCCGGCACCTCTGCCTCACCGCCTGCAAGTGTGATCTCCTGGACCCTCTGCGTCACCGCCTGCAAGTGTGATCTCCCGGCCCCTCTGCGTCACCGCCTGCAAGTGTGATCTCCCGGCCCCTCTGTGTCACCGCCTGCAAGTGTGATCTCCTGGCCCCTCTGTGTCACCGCCTGCAAGTGTGATCTCCCGGCCCCTCTGTGTCACCACCTGCAAGTGTGATCTCCTGGACCCCTGCGTCACCGCCTGCAAGTGTGATCTCCTGGACCCTCTGCGTCACCACCTGCAAGTGTGATCTCCTGGCCCCTCTGCGTCACCACCTGCAAGTGTGATCTCCCGGCCCCTCTGTGTCACTACCTGCAAGTGTGATCTCCCGGCCCCTCTGCGTCACCACCTGCAAGTGTGATCTCCTGGACCCTCTGCGTCACCGCCTGCAAGTGTGATCTCCTGGACCCTCTGTGTCACCACCTGCAAGTGTGATCTCCCGGCCCCTTTGTGTCACCACCTGCAAGTGTGATCTCCCGGCCCCTCTGCGTCACCACCTGCAAGTGTGATCTCCTGGCCCCTCTGAGTCACCGCCTGCAAGTGTGATCTCCTGGACCCTCTGTGTCACCACCTGCAAGTGTGATCTCCCGGCCCCTCTGCGTCACCACCTGCAAGTGTGATCTCCTGGCCCCTCTGTGTCACCACCTGCAAGTGTGATCTCCCGGCCCCTCTGTGTCACCACCTGCAAGTGTGATCTCCCGGCCCCTCTGTGTCACCACCTGCAAGTGTGATCTCCCGGCCCCTCTGTGTCACCACCTGCAAGTGTGATCTCCTGGACCCTCTGTGTCACCGCCTGCAAGTGGGATCTCCCGACCCCTCTGAATCACCGCCTGCAAGTGTGATCTCCCGGCCCCTCTGTGTCACCACCTGCAAGTGTGATCTCCCGGCCCCTCTGCGTCACCACCTGCAAGTGTGATCTCCCGGTCCCTCTGTGTCACCACCTGCAAGTGTGATCTCCCGGCCCCTCTGCGTCACCACCTGCAAGTGTGATCTCCTGGACCCTCTGCGTCACCGCCTGCAAGTGTGATCTCCTGGACCCTCTGTGTCACCACCTGCAAGTGTGATCTCCCGGCCCCTTTGTGTCACCACCTGCAAGTGTGATCTCCCGGCCCCTCTGCGTCACCACCTGCAAGCGTGATCTCCTGGCCCCTCTGAGTCACCGCCTGCAAGTGTGATCTCCTGGACCCTCTGTGTCACCACCTGCAAGTGTGATCTCCCGGCCCCTCTGCGTCACCACCTGCAAGTGTGATCTCCTGGCCCCTCTGTGTCACCACCTGCAAGTGTGATCTCCCGGCCCCTCTGTGTCACCACCTGCAAGTGTGATCTCCCGACCCCTCTGTGTCACCACCTGCAAGTGTGATCTCCCGGCCCCTCTGTGTCACCACCTGCAAGTGTGATCTCCTGGACCCTCTGTGTCACCGCCTGCAAGTGGGATCTCCCGACCCCTCTGAATCACCGCCTGCAAGTGTGATCTCCCGGCCCCTCTGTGTCACCACCTGCAAGTGTGATCTCCCGGCCCCTCTGCGTCACCACCTGCAAGTGTGATCTCCCGGCCCCTCTGTGTCACCACCTGCAAGTGTGATCTCCCGGCCCCTCTGTGTCACCACCTGCAAGTGTGATCTCCCGGCCCCTCTGTGTCACCACCTGCAAGTGTGATCTCCCGGCCCCTCTGTGTCACCACCTGCAAGTGTGATCTCCTGGACCCTCTGTGTCACCGCCTGCAAGTGGGATCTCCCGACCCCTCTGAATCACCGCCTGCAAGTGTGATCTCCCGGCCCCTCTGTGTCACCACCTGCAAGTGTGATCTCCCGGCCCCTCTGCGTCACCACCTGCAAGTGTGATCTCCCGGCCCCTCTGTGTCACCACCTGCAAGTGTGATCTCCCGGCCCCTCTGCGTCACCACCTGCAAGTGTGATCTCCTGGACCCTCTGCGTCACCGCCTGCAAGTGTGATCTCCTGGACCCTCTGTGTCACCACCTGCAAGTGTGATCTCCCGGCCCCTTTGTGTCACCACCTGCAAGTGTGATCTCCCGGCCCCTCTGCGTCACCACCTGCAAGTGTGATCTCCTGGCCCCTCTGAGTCACCGCCTGCAAGTGTGATCTCCTGGACCCTCTGTGTCACCACCTGCAAGTGTGATCTCCCGGCCCCTCTGCGTCACCACCTGCAAGTGTGATCTCCTGGCCCCTCTGTGTCACCACCTGCAAGTGTGGTCTCCCGGCCCCTCTGTGTCACCACCTGCAAGTGTGATCTCCCGGCCCCTCTGTGTCACCACCTGCAAGTGTGATCTCCCGGCCCCTCTGTGTCACCACCTGCAAGTGTGATCTCCTGGACCCTCTGTGTCACCGCCTGCAAGTGGGATCTCCCGACCCCTCTGAATCACCGCCTGCAAGTGTGATCTCCCGGCCCCTCTGTGTCACCACCTGCAAGTGTGATCTCCCGGCCCCTCTGCGTCACCACCTGCAAGTGTGATCTCCCGGCCCCTCTGTGTCACCACCTGCAAGTGTGATCTCCCGGCCCCTCTGTGTCACCACCTGCAAGTGTGATCTCCCGACCCCTCTGAATCACCGCCTGCAAGTGTGATCTCCTGGACCCTCTGTGTCACCGCCTGCAAGTGGGATCTCCCGACCCCTCTGAATCACCGCCTGCAAGTGTGATCTCCCGGCCCCTCTGTGTCACCACCTGCAAGTGTGATCTCCTGGACCCTCTGTGTCACCGCCTGCAAGTGGGATCTCCCGGCCCCTCTGTGTCACTACCTGCAAGTGTGATCTCCTGGCCCCTCTGTGTCACCACCTGCAAGTGTGATCTCCCGGCCCCTCTGCGTCACCACCTGCAAGTGTGATCTCCCGGCCCCTCTGTGTCACCACCTGCAAGTGTGATCTCCCGGCCCCTCTGTGTCACCACCTGCAAGTGTGATCTCCCGGCCCCTCTGTGTCACCACCTGCAAGTGTGATCTCCCGGCCCCTCTGTGTCACCGCCTGCAAGTGTGATCTCCTGGCCCCTCTGCGTCACATCCTGCAAGTGTGATCTCCCGGCCCCTCTGTGTCACCACCTGCAAGTGTGATCTCCCGGCCCCTCTGTGTCACCGCCTGCAAGTGTGATCTCCTGGCCCCTCTGTGTCACCACCTGCAAGTGTGATCTCCCGGCCCCTCTGCGTCACCACCTGCAAGTGTGATCTCCCGGCCCCTCTGTGTCACCACCTGCAAGTGTGATCTCCCGGCCCCTCTGTGTCACCACCTGCAAGTGTGATCTCCCGGCCCCTCTGAATCACCGCCTGCAAGTGTGATCTCCTGGCCCCTCTGTGTCACATCCTGCAAGTGTGATCTTCCGGCCCCTCTGTGTCACCACCTGCAAGTGTGATCTCCCGGCCCCTCTGTGTCACCGCCTGCAAGTGTGATCTCCTGGACCCTCTGTGTCACATCCTGCAAGTGTGATCTTCCGGCCCCTCTGTGTCACCACCTGCAAGTGTGATCTCCCGGCCCCTCTGTGTCACCGCCTGCAAGTGTGATCTCCTGGACCCTCTGTGTCACCACCTGCAAGTGTGATCTCCTGGCCCCTCTGCATTACTGCCTTCAAGTGTGATCTCCCGGCTCCTCTGTGTCACCACCTGCAAGTGTGATCTCCTGGACCCTCTGTGTCACCGCCTGCAAGTGTGATCTCCCGACCCCTCTGTGTCACCACCTGCAAAGTGTGATCTCCCGGCCCCTCTGTGTCACTCGCAAGTGTGATCTACTGGCCCCTCTGTGTCACCACTTGCAAAGTGTGATCTCCCGGCCCCTCTGTGTCACTCGCAAGTGTGATCTCCTGGCCCCTCTGTGTCACCGCCTGCAAGTGTGATCTCCCGGCCCCTCTGTGTCACCACCTGCAAGTGTGATCTCCTGGCCCCTCTGCATTACTGCCTTCAAGTGTGATCTCCCGGCCCCTCTGTGTCACCACCTGCAAGTGTGATCTCCTGGACCCTCTGTGTCACCGCCTGCAAGTGTGATCTCCCGACCCCTCTGTGTCACCACCTGCAAAGTGTGATCTCCCGGCCCCTCTGTGTCACTCGCAAGTGTGATCTCCTGGCCCCTCTGTGTCACCACCTGCAAAGTGTGATCTCCCGGCCCCTCTGTGTCACTCGCAAGTGTGATCTCCTGGCCCCTCTGTGTCACCGCCTGCAAGTGTGATCTCCCGGCCCCTCTGTGTCACCACCTGCAAGTGTGATCTCCCGGCCCCTCTGTGTCACCACCTGCAAGTGTGATCTCCTGGCCCCTCTGCCTCACCGCCTGCAAGTGTGATCTCCCGACCCCTCTGTGTCACCGCCTGCAAGTGTGATCTCCCGGCCCCTCTGTGTCACCACCTGCAAAGTGTGATCTCCCGGCCCCTCTGTGTCACTCGCAAGTGTGATCTCCCGGCCCCTCTGTGTCACCACCTGCAAAGTGTGATCTCCCGGCCCCTCTGTGTCACTCGCAAGTGTGATCTCCTGGCCCCTCTGTGTCACCGCCTGCAAGTGTGATCTCCCGGCCCCTCTGTGTCACCACCTGCAAGTGTGATCTCCCGGCCCCTCTGTGTCACTGCCTGCAAGTGTGATCTCCCGGCCCCTCTGTGTCACCACCTGCAAGTGTGATCTCCCGGCCCCTCTGTGTCACCGCCTGCAAGTGTGATCTCCTGGCCCTCTGCGTCACATCCTGCAAGTGTGATCTCCCGGCCCCTCTGTGTCACCACCTGCAAGTGTGATCTCCCGGCCCCTCTGTGTCACCGCCTGCAAGTGTGATCTCCTGGCCCCTCTGTGTCACCACCTGCAAGTGTGATCTCCCGGCCCCTCTGCGTCACCACCTGCAAGTGTGATCTCCCGGCCCCTCTGTGTCACCACCTGCAAGTGTGATCTCCCGGCCCCTCTGTGTCACCACCTGCAAGTGTGATCTCCCGGCCCCTCTGAATCACCGCCTGCAAGTGTGATCTCCTGGCCCCTCTGTGTCACATCCTGCAAGTGTGATCTTCCGGCTCCTCTGTGTCACCACCTGCAAGTGTGATCTCCCGGCCCCTCTGTGTCACCGCCTGCAAGTGTGATCTCCTGGACCCTCTGTGTCACATCCTGCAAGTGTGATCTTCCGGCCCCTCTGTGTCACCACCTGCAAGTGTGATCTCCCGGCCCCTCTGTGTCACCGCCTGCAGTGTGATCTCCTGGACCCTCTGTGTCACCACCTGCAAGTGTGATCTCCTGGCCCCTCTGCATTACTGCCTTCAAGTGTGATCTCCCGGCCCCTCTGTGTCACCACCTGCAAGTGTGATCTCCTGGACCCTCTGTGTCACCGCCTGCAAGTGTGATCTCCCGACCCCTCTGTGTCACCACCTGCAAAGTGTGATCTCCCGGCCCCTCTGTGTCACTCGCAAGTGTGATCTCCTGGCCCCTCTGTGTCACCACCTGCAAAGTGTGATCTCCCGGCCCCTCTGTGTCACTCGCAAGTGTGATCTCCTGGCCCCTCTGTGTCACCGCCTGCAAGTGTGATCTCCCGGCCCCTCTGTGTCACCACCTGCAAGTGTGATCTCCTGGCCCCTCTGCATTACTGCCTTCAAGTGTGATCTCCCGGCCCCTCTGTGTCACCACCTGCAAGTGTGATCTCCTGGACCCTCTGTGTCACCGCCTGCAAGTGTGATCTCCCGACCCCTCTGTGTCACCACCTGCAAAGTGTGATCTCCCGGCCCCTCTGTGTCACTCGCAAGTGTGATCTCCTGGCCCCTCTGTGTCACCACCTGCAAAGTGTGATCTCCCGGCCCCTCTGTGTCACTCGCAAGTGTGATCTCCTGGCCCCTCTGTGTCACCGCCTGCAAGTGTGATCTCCCGGCCCCTCTGTGTCACCACCTGCAAGTGTGATCTCCCGGCCCCTCTGTGTCACCACCTGCAAGTGTGATCTCCTGGCCCCTCTGCCTCACCGCCTGCAAGTGTGATCTCCCGACCCCTCTGTGTCACCGCCTGCAAGTGTGATCTCCCGGCCCCTCTGTGTCACCACCTGCAAAGTGTGATCTCCCGGCCCCTCTGTGTCACTCGCAAGTGTGATCTCCTGGCCCCTTTGTGTCACCACCTGCAAAGTGTGATCTCCCGGCCCCTCTGTGTCACTCGCAAGTGTGATCTCCTGGCCCCTCTGTGTCACCGCCTGCAAGTGTGATCTCCCGGCCCCTCTGTGTCACCACCTGCAAGTGTGATCTCCCGGCCCCTCTGTGTCACCGCCTGCAAGTGTGATCTCCCGACCCCTCTGTGTCACCACCTGCAAGTGTGATCTCCCGGCCCCTCTGTGTCACTACCTGCAAGTGTGATCTCCTGGACCCTCTGTGTCACCACCTGCAAGTGTGATCTCCCGGCCCCTCTGTGTCACCTCCTGCAAGTGTGATCTCCTAGACCCTCTGCGTCACCACCTGCAAGTGTGATCTCCCGGCCCCTCTGCGTCACGGCCTGCAAGTGTGATCTCCTGGCCCCTCTGTGTCACCGCCTGCAAGTGTGATCTCCCGGCCCCTCTGTGTCACCGCCTGCAAGTGTGATCTCCCGACCCCTCTGTGTCACCACCTGCAAGTGTGATCTCCCGGCCCCTCTGTGTCACTACCTGCAAGTGTGATCTCCTGGACCCTCTGTGTCACCACCTGCAAGTGTGATCTCCCGGCCCCTCTGTGTCACCTCCTGCAAGTGTGATCTCCTAGACCCTCTGCGTCACCACCTGCAAGTGTGATCTCCCGGCCCCTTTGTGTCACCACCTGCAAGTGTGATCTCCCGGCCCCTCTGCGTCACCACCTGCAAGTGTGATCTCCCGGCCCCTCTGCGTCACCACCTGCAAGTGTGATCTCCCGGCCCCTCTGCGTCACCACCTGCAAGTGTGATCTCCTGGACCCTCTGCGTCACCGCCTGCAAGTGTGATCTCCTGGCCCCTCTGCGTCACCGCCTGCAAGTGTGATCTCCCGACCCCTCTGTGTCACCGCCTGCAAGTGTGATCTCCCGACCCCTCTGTGTCACTACCTGCAAGTGTGATCTCCCGACCCCTCTGTGTCACCGCCTGCAAGTGTGATCTCCCGACCACTCTGTGTCACCGCCTGCAAGTGTGATCTCCCGGCCCCTCTGCGTCACCACCTGCAAGTGTGATCTCCTGGACCCTCTGCGTCGCCGCCTGCAAGTGTGATCTCCTGGACCCTCTGTGTCACCACCTGCAAGTGTGATCTCCTGGCCCCTCTGCGTCACCGCCTGCAAGTGTGATCTCCCGACCCCTCTGTGTCACCGCCTGCAAGTGTGATCTCCCGGCCCCTCTGTGTCACCGCCTGCAAGTGTGATCTCCCGGCCCCTCTGTGTCACCACCTGCAAGTGTGATCTTCCGGCCCCTCTGTGTCACCGCCTGCAAGTGTGATCTCCCGGCCCCTCTGCGTCACCACCTGCAAGTGTGATCTCCCGGCACCTCTGTGTCACCACCTGCAAGTGTGATCTCCCGGACCCTCTGTGTCACCACCTGCAAGTGTGATCTCCCGGCCCCTCTGTGTCACCACCTGCAAAGTGTGATCTCCCGGCCCCTCTGTGTCACCACCTGCAAGTGTGATCTCCTGGACCCTCTGCATTACTGCCTTCAAGTGTGATCTCCTGGAACCTCTGCGTCACCGCCTGCAAGTGTGATCTCCCTGGCCCCTCTGTGTCACCACCTGCAAGTGTGATCTCCTGGCCCCTCTGTGTCACCACCTGCAAGTGTGATCTCCCGGCCCCTCTGTGTCACTCTCAAGTGTGATCTCCCGGCCCCTCTGTGTCACCACCTGCAAGTGTGATCTCCTGGACCCTCTGCGTCACCGCCTGCAAGTGTGATCTCCCGGCCCCTCTGTGTCACCGCCTGCAAGTGTGATCTCCCGGCCCCTCTGTGTCACCGCCTGCAAGTGTGATCTCCTGGCCCCTCTGTGTCACCACCTGCAAGTGTGATCTCCCGGCCCCTCTGTGTCACCGCCTGCAAGTGTGATCTCCCGGCCCCTCTGTGTCACCACCTGCAAGTGTGATCTCCTGGCCCCTCTGCGTCACCACCTGCAAGTGTGATCTCCTGGCCCCTCTGCGTCACCGCCTGCAAGTGTGATCTCCTGGCCCCTCTGCGTCACCACCTGCAAGTGTGATCTCCTGGCCCCTCTGTGTCACTACCTGCAAGTGTGATCTCCCGGCCCCTCTGTGTCACCGCCTGCAAGTGTGATCTCCTGGCCCCTCTGTGTCACCACCTGCAAGTGTGATCTCCCGGCCCCTCTGCATTACTGCCTTCAAGTGTGATCTCCCGGCCCCTCTGCGTCACCACCTGCAAGTGTGATCTCCCGGCCCCTCTGCATTACTGCCTTCAAGTGTGATCTCCCGGCCCCTCTGCGTCACCGCCTGCAAGTGTAATCTCCTGGCCCCTCTGCGTCACCACCTGCAAGTGTGATCTCCCGGCCCCTCTGTGTCACTACCTGCAAGTGGGATCTCCCGGCCCCTCTGTGTCACAACCTGTAAGTGTGATCTCCTGGCCCCTCTATGTCACCCGCAAATGGGATCTCCCGGCCCCTCTGTGTCACTCTCAAGTGGCATCTCCCGGCCCCTCTGCCTCACTGCCTGTAAGTGTGATCTCCCGGCCCCTCTGCGTCAGTCTAGTGATGAGCACCGGAAATTTTTCGGGTTTTGTGTTTTGGTTTTGGGTTCGGTTCCGCGGCCGTGTTTTGGGTTCGAACGCGTTTTGGCAAAACCTCACCGAATTTTTTTTGTCAGATTCGGGTGTGTTTTGGATTCGGGTGTTTTTTTTCAAAAAACCCTAAAAAACAGCTTAAATCATAGAATTTGGGGGTCATTTTGATCCCAAAGTATTATTAACCTCAATAACCATAATTTCCACTCATTTTCAGTCTATTCTGAACACCTCACACCTCACAATATTATTTTTAGTCCTAAAATTTGCACCGAGGTCGCTGGATGACTAAGCTCAGCGACCCAAGTGGCCGACACAAACACCTGGCCCATCTAGGAGTGGCACTGCAGTGTCACGCAGGATGGCCCTTCCAAAAAACACCCCCCAAACAGCACATGACGCAAAGAAGAAAAAAAAGAGGCGCAATGAGGTAGCTGTGTGAGTAAGCTAAGCGACCCTAGTGGCCGACACAAACACCTGGCCCATCTAGGAGTGGCACTGCAGTGTCACGCAGGATGGCCCTTCCAAAAAACACCTTCAAACAGCACATGACGCAAAGAAAAAAAGAGGCGCAATGAGGTAGCTGTGTGACTAAGATAAGCGACCCAAGTGGCCGACACAAACACCTGGCCCATCTAGGAGTGGCACTGCAGTGTCACGCAGGATGGCCCTTCCAAAAACTACTCCCCAAACAGCACATGACGCAAAGAAAAATGAAAGAAAAAAGAGGTGCAAGATGGAATTGTCCTTGGACCCTCCCGCCCACCCTTATGTTGTATAAACAGGACATGCACACTTTAACCAACCCATCATTTCAGTGACAGGGTCTGCCACACGACTGTGACTGAAATGACGGGTTGGTTTGGACCCCCACCAAAAAAGAAGCAATTAATCTCTCCTTGCTCAAACTGGCTCTACAGAGGCAAGATGTCCACCTCATCATCATCCTCCGATATATCACCGTGTACATCCCCCTCCTCACAGATTATCAATTCGTCCCCACTGGAATCCACCATCTCAGCTCCCTGTGTACTTTGTGGAGGCAATTGCTGCTGGTCAATGTCTCCACGGAGGAATTGATTATAATTAATTTTAATGAACATCATCTTCTCCACATTTTCTGGATGTAACCTCGTACGCCGATTGCTGACAAGGTGAGCGGCGGCACTAAACACTCTTTCGGAGTACACACTTGTGGGAGGGCAACTTAGGTAGATGTCCTCTTTTTCCTGCCAGTATAAGTACGGACTGTGTGACGTGCCTACTTGGATGCGGTCACTCATATAATCCTCCACCATTCTTTCAATGGGGAGAGAATCATATGCAGTGACTAGAGATGAGCGCCGGAAATTTTTCGGGTTTTGTGTTTTGGTTTTGGGTTCGGTTCCGCGGCCGTGTTTTGGGTTCGACCGCGTTTTGGCAAAACCTCACCGAATTTTTTTTGTCGGATTCGGGTGTGTTTTGGATTCGGGTGTTTTTTTCCAAAAAACCTAAAAAACAGCTTAAATCATAGAATTTGGGGGTCATTTTGATCCCAAAGTATTATTAACCTCAAAAACCATAATTTCCACTCATTTTCAGTCTATTCTGAATACCTCACACCTCACAATATTATTTTTAGTCCTAAAATTTGCACCGAGGTCGCTGTGTGAGTAAGATAAGCGACCCTAGTGGCCGACACAAACACCGGGCCCATCTAGGAGTGGCACTGCAGTGTCACGCAGGATGGCCCTTCCAAAAAACCCTCTCCAAACAGCACATGACGCAAAGAAAAAAAGAGGCGCAATGAGGTAGCTGTGTGAGTAAGATTAGCGACCCTAGTGGCCGACACAAACACCGGGCCCATCTAGGAGTGGCACTGCAGTGTCACGCAGGATGTCCCTTCCAAAAAACCCTCCCCAAACAGCACATGACGCAAAGAAAAAAAGAGGCGCAATGAGGTAGCTGTGTGAGTAAGATAAGCGACCCTAGTGGCCGACACAAACACCGGGCCCATCTAGGAGTGTCACTGCAGTGTCACGCAGGATGTCCCTTCCAAAAAACCCTCCCCAAACAGCACATGACGCAAAGAAAAAAAGAGGCGCAATGAGGTAGCTGTGTGAGTAAGATAAGCGACCCTAGTGGCCGACACAAACACCGGGCCCATCTAGGAGTGGCACTGCAGTGTCACGCAGGATGTCCCTTCCAAAAAACCCTCCCCAAACAGCACATGACGCAAAGAAAAAGAAAAGAAAAAAGAGGTGCAAGATGGAATTGTCCTTGGGCCCTCCCACCCACCCTTATGTTGTATAAACAGGACATGCACACTTTAACCAACCCATCATTTCAGTGACAGGGTCTGCCACACGACTGTGACTGATATGACGGGTTGGTTTGGACCCCCCCCAAAAAAGAAGCAATTAATCTCTCCTTGCACAAACTGGCTCTACAGAGGCAAGATGTCCACCTCATCATCATCCTCCGATATATCACCGTGTACATCCCCCTCCTCACAGATTATCAATTCGTCCCCACTGGAATCCACCATCTCAGCACCCTGTGTACTTTGTGGAGGCAATTGCTGCTGGTGAATGTCTCCACGGAGGAATTGATTATAATTCATTTTAATGAACATCATCTTCTCCACATTTTCTGGATGTAACCTCGTACGCCGATTGCTGACAAGGTGAGCGGCGGCACTAAACACTCTTTCGGAGTACACACTTGTGGGAGGGCAACTTAGGTAGAATAAAGCCAGTTTGTGCAAGGGCCTCCAAATGTCCTCTTTTTCCTGCCAGTATAAGTACGGACTGTGTGACGTGCCTACTTGGATGCGGTCACTCATATAATCCTCCACCATTCTTTCAATGGTGAGAGAATCATATGCAGTGACAGTAGACGACATGTCCGTAATCGTTGTCAGGTCCTTCAGTCCGGACCAGATGTCAGCATCAGCAGTCGCTCCAGACTGCCCTGCATCACCGCCAGCGGGTGGGCTCGGAATTCTGAGCCTTTTCCTCGCACCCCCAGTTGCGGGAGAATGTGAAGGAGGAGATGTTGTTGACAGGTCGCGTTCCGCTTGACTTGACAATTTTCTCACCAGCAGGTCTTTCAACCCCAGCAGACTTGTGTCTGCCGGAAAGAGAGATCCAAGGTAGGTTTTAAATCTAGGATCGAGCACGGTGGCCAAAATGTAGTGCTCTGATTTCAACAGATTGACCACCCGTGAATCCTTGTTAAGCGAATTAAGGGCTCCATCCACAAGTCCCACATGCCTAGCGGAATCGCTCCGTGTTAGCTCCTCCTTCAATGTCTCCAGCTTCTTCTGCAAAAGCCTGATGAGGGGAATGACATGACTCAGGCTGGCAGTGTCTGAACTGACTTCACGTGTGGCAAGTTCAAAGGGCATCAGAACCTTGCACTGTCGTTGAAATCATTCTCCACTGCGCTTGAGACAGGTGCATTCCACCTACTATATCGTGCTCAATTGTATAGGCTTGAATGGCCTTTTGCTGCTCCTCCAACCTCTGAAGCATATAGAGGGTTGAATTCCACCTCGTTACCACTTCTTGCTTCAGATGATGGCAGGGCAGGTTCAGTAGTTTTTGGTGGTGCTCCAGTCTTCTGTACGTGGTGCCTGTACGCCGAAAGTGTCCCGCAATTCTTCAGGCCACCGACAGCATCTCTTGCACGCCCCTGTCGTTTTTTAAAAAATTCTGCACCACCAAATTCAAGGTATGTGCAAAACATGGGACGTGCTGGAATTTGCCCATATTTAATGCACACACGATATTGCTGGCGTTGTCCGATGCCACAAATCCACAGGAGAGTCCAATTGGGGTAAGCCATTCCGCGATGATCTTCCTCAGTTGCCGTAAGAGGTTTTCAGCTGTGTGCGTATTCTGGAAAGCGGTGATACAAAGCGTAGCCTGCCTAGGAAAGAGTTGGCGTTTGCGAGATGCTGCTACTGGTGCCGCCGCTGCTGTTCTTGCGGCGGGAGTCCATACATCTACCCAGTGGGCTGTCACAGTCATATAGTCCTCAGTCTGCCCTGCTCCACTTGTCCACATGTCCGTGGTTAAGTGGACATTGGGTACAACTGCATTTTTTAGGACACTGGTGAGTCTTTTTCTGACGTCCGTGTACATTCTCGGTATCGCCTGCCTAGAGAAGTGGAACCTAGATGGTATTTGGTAACGGGGGCACACTGCCTCAATAAATTGTCTAGTTCCCTGTGAACTAACGGCGGATACCGGACGCACGTCTAACACCAACATAGTTGTCAAGGCCTCAGTTATCCGCTTTGCAGCAGGATGACTGCTGTGATATTTCATCTTCCTCGCAAAGGACTGTTGAACAGTCAATTGCTTACTGGAAGTAGTACAAGTGGGCTTACGACTTCCCCTCTGGGATGACCATCGACTCCCAGCAGCAACAACAGCAGCGCCAGCAGCAGTAGGCGTTACACGCAAGGATGCATCGGAGGAATCCCAGGCAGGAGAGGACTCGTCAGAATTGCCAGTGACATGGCCTGCAGGACTATTGGCATTCCTGGGGAAGGAGGAAATTGACACTGAGGGAGTTGGTGGGGTGGTTTGCGTGAGCTTGGTTACAAGAGGAAGGGATTTACTGGTCAGTGGACTGCTTCCGCTGTCACCCAAAGTTTTTGAACTTGTCACTGACTTATGATGAATGCGCTGCAGGTGACGTATAAGGGAGGATGTTCCGAGGTGGTTAACGTCCTTACCCCTACTTATTACAGCTTGACAAAGGGAACACACGGCTTGACACCTGTTGTCCGCATTTCTGGTGAAATACTTCCACACCGAAGAGCTGATTTTTTTGGTATTTTCACCAGGCATGTCAACGGCCATATTCCTACCACGGACAACAGGTGTCTCCCCGGGTGCCTGACTTAAACAAACCACCTCACCATCAGAATCCTCCTGGTCAATTTCCTCCCCAGCGCCAGCAACACCCATATCCTCCTCATCCTGGTGTACTTCAACACTGACATCTTCAATCTGACTATCAGGAACTGGACTGCGGGTGCTCCTTCCATCACTTGCAGGGGGCGTGCAAATGGTGGAAGGCGCATGCTCTTCACGTCCAGTGTTGGGAAGGTCAGGCATCGCAACCGACACAATTGGAGTCGGACTCTCCTTGTGGATTTGGGATTTCGAAGAACGCACAGTTCTTTGCGGTGCTACTGCTTTTGCCAGCTTGAGTCTTTTCATTTTTCTAGCGAGAGGCTGAGTGCTTCCATCCTCATGTGAAGCTGAACCACTAGCCATGAACATAGGCCAGGGCCTCAGCCGTTCCTTGCCACTCCGTGTGGTAAATGGCATATTGGCAAGTTTACGCTTCTCCTCCGACAATTTTATTTTAGGTTTTGGAGTCCTTTTTTTACTGATATTTGGTGTTTTGGATTTGACATGCTCTGTACTATGACATTGGGCATCGGCCTTGGCAGACGACGTTGCTGGCATTTCATCGTCTCGGCCATGACTAGTGGCAGCAGCTTCAGCACGAGGTGGAAGTGGATCTTGATCTTTCCCTAATTTTGGAACCTCAACATTTTTGTTCTCCATATTTTAATAGGCACAACTAAAAGGCACCTCAGGTAAACAATGGAGATGGATGGATTGGATACTAGTATACAATTATGGACGGGCTGCCGAGTGCCGACACAGAGGTAGCCACAGCCGTGAACTACCGCACTGTACTGTGTCTGCTGCTAATATATAGACTGGTTGATAAAGAGATAGTATACTCGTAACTAGTATGTATGTATAAAGAAAGAAAAAAAAACACGGTTAGGTGGTATATACAATTATGGACGGGCTGCCGAGTGCCGACACAGAGGTAGCCACAGCCGTGAACTACCGCACTGTACTGTGTCTGCTGCTAATATATAGACTGGTTGATAAAGAGATAGTATACTCGTAACTAGTATGTATGTATAAAGAAAGAAAAAAAAACCACGGTTAGGTGGTATACACAATTATGGACGGGCTGCCGAGTGCCGACACAGAGGTAGCCACAGCCGTGAACTACCGCACTGTACTGTGTCTGCTGCTAATATAGACTGGTTGATAAAGAGATAGTATACTCGTAACTAGTATGTATGTATAAAGAAAGAAAAAAAAACCACGGTTAGGTGGTATATACAATTATGGACGGGCTGCCGAGTGCCGACACAGAGGTAGCCACAGCCGTGAACTACCGCACTGTACTGTGTCTGCTGCTAATATAGACTGGTTGATAAAGAGATAGTATACTCGTAACTAGTATGTATGTATAAAGAAAGAAAAAAAAACCACGGTTAGGTGGTATATACAATTATGGACGGGCTGCCGAGTGCCGACACAGAGGTAGCCACAGCCGTGAACTACCGCACTGTACTGTGTCTGCTGCTAATATAGACTGGTTGATAAAGAGATAGTATACTCGTAACTAGTATGACTATAAAGAAAGAAAAAAAAACCACGGTTAGGTGGTATATACAATTATGGACGGGCTGCCGAGTGCCGACACAGAGGTAGCCACAGCCGTGAACTACCGCACTGTACTGTGTCTGCTGCTAATATATAGACTGGTTGATAAAGAGATAGTATACTCGTAACTAGTATGTATGTATAAAGAAAGAAAAAAAAACCACGGTTAGGTGGTATATACAATTATGGACGGGCTGCCGAGTGCCGACACAGAGGTAGCCACAGCCGTGAACTACCGCACTGTACTGTGTCTGCTGCTAATATAGACTGGTTGATAAAGAGATAGTATACTCGTAACTAGTATGTATGTATAAAGAAGGAAAAAAAAACCACGGTTAGGTGGTATATACAATTATGGACGGGCTGCCGAGTGCCGACACAGAGGTAGCCACAGCCGTGAACTACCGCACTGTACTGTGTCTGCTGCTAATATAGACTGGTTGATAAAGAGATAGTATACTCGTAACTAGTATGACTATAAAGAAAGAAAAAAAAACCACGGTTAGGTGGTATATACAATTATGGACGGGCTGCCGAGTGCCGACACAGAGGTAGCCACAGCCGTGAACTACCGCACTGTACTGTGTCTGCTGCTAATATATAGACTGGTTGATAAAGAGATAGTATACTCGTAACTAGTATGTATGTATAAAGAAAGAAAAAAAAACCACGGTTAGGTGGTATATACAATTATGGACGGGCTGCCGAGTGCCGACACAGAGGTAGCCACAGCCGTGAACTACCGCACTGTACTGTGTCTGCTGCTAATATAGACTGGTTGATAAAGAGATAGTATACTCGTAACTAGTATGTATGTATAAAGAAAGAAAAAAAAACCACGGTTAGGTGGTATATACAATTATGGACGGGCTGCCGAGTGCCGACACAGAGGTAGCCACAGCCGTGAACTACCGCACTGTACTGTGTCTGCTGCTAATATAGACTGGTTGATAAAGAGATAGTATACTCGTAACTAGTATGACTATAAAGAAAGAAAAAAAAACCACGGTTAGGTGGTATATACAATTATGGACGGGCTGCCGAGTGCCGACACAGAGGTAGCCACAGCCGTGAACTACCGCACTGTACTGTGTCTGCTGCTAATATAGACTGGTTGATAAAGAGATAGTATACTACTAATATTATATATACTGGTGGTCAGGTCACTGGTCACTAGTCACACTGGCAGTGGCACTCCTGCAGCAAAAGTGTGCACTGTTTAATTTTAATATAATATTATGTACTCCTGGCTCCTGCTATAACCTATAACTGGCACTGCAGTGCTCCCCAGTCTCCCCCACAATTATAAGCTATGTGAGCTGAGCACAGTCAGATATATATATATATACATTGATGCAGCACACTGGGCTGAGCAGTGCACACAGATATGGTATGTGACTGAGTCACTGTGTGTATCGTTTTTTTCAGGCAGAGAACGGATATATTAAATAAAACAAACAACTGCACTGTCTGGTGGTCACTGTGGTCGTCAGTCACTAAACTCTGCACTCTCTTCTACAGTATCACAGCCTCAGGTCAATCTCTCTCTCTCTCTCTCAACCCTAATCTAAATGGAGAGGACGCCAGCCACGTCCTCTCCCTATCAATCTCAATGCACGTGTGAAAATGGCGGCGACGCGCGGCTCCTTATATAGAATCCGAGTCTCGCGATAGAATCCGAGCCTCGCGAGAATCCGACAGCGTCATGATGACGTTCGGGCGCGCTCGTGTTAACCGAGCAAGGCGGGAAGATCCGAGTCGCTCGGACCCGTGAAAAAAAACATGAAGTTCGTGCGGGTTCGGATTCAGAGAAACCGAACCCGCTCATCTCTAGCAGTGACAGTAGACGACATGTCCGTAATCGTTGGCAGGTCCTTCAGTCCGGACCAGATGTCAGCATCAGCAGTCGCTCCAGACTGCCCTGCATCACCGCCAGCGGGTGGGCTCGGAATTCTGAGCCTTTTCCTCGCACCCCCAGTTGCGGGAGAATGTAAAGGAGGAGATGTTGACAGGTCGCGTTCCGCTTGACTTGACAATTTTGTCACCAGCAGTTCTTTGAACCCCAGCAGACTTGTGTCTGCCGGAAAGAGAGATCCAAGGTAGGTTTTAAATCTAGGATCGAGCACGGTGGCCAAAATGTAGTGCTCTGATTTCAACAGATTGACCACCCGTGAATCCTTGTTAAGCGAATTAAGGGCTCCATCCACAAGTCCCACATGCCTAGCGGAATCGCTCTGTGTTAGCTCCTCCTTCAATGTCTCCAGCTTCTTCTGCAAAAGCCTGATGAGGGGAATGACCTGACTCAGGCTGGCAGTGTCTGAACTGACTTCACGTGTGGCAAGTTCAAAAGGTTGCAGAACCTTGCACAACGTTGAAATCATTCTCCACTGCGCTTGAGACAGGTGCATTCCACCTCCTATATCGTGCTCAGTTGTATAGGCTTGAATGGCCTTTTGCTGCTCCTCCAACCTCTGAAGCATATAGAGGGTTGAATTCCACCTCGTTACCACTTCTTGCTTCAGATGATGGCAGGGCAGGTTCAGGCGTTTTTGGTGGTGCTCCAGTCTTCTGTACGTGGTGCCTGTACGCCGAAAGTGTCCCGCAATTCTTCTGGCCACCGACAGCATCTTTTGCACGCCCCTCTCGTTTTTTAAATAATTCTGCACCACCAAATTCAAGGTATGTGCAAAACATGGGACGTGCTGGAATTTGCCCATATTTAATGCACACACAATATTGCTGGCGTTGTCCGATGCCACAAATCCACAGGAGAGTCCAATTGGGGTAAGCCATTCTGCGATGATCTTCCTCAGTTGCCGTAAGAGGTTTTTAGCTGTGTGCGTATTCTGGAAAGCGGTGATACAAAGCGTAGCCTGCCTAGGAAAGAGTTGGCGTTTGCGAGATGCTGCTACTGGTGCCGCCGCTGTTGTTCTTGCGGCGGGAGTCCATACATCTACCCAGTGGGCTGTCACAGTCATATAGTCCTGAGCCTGCCCTGCTCCACTTGTCCACATGTCCGTGGTTAAGTGGACATTGGGTACAACTGCATTTTTTAGGACACTGGTGAGTCTTTTTCTGAGGTCTGTGTACATTTTCGGTATCGCCTGCCTAGAGAAATGGAACCTAGATGGCATTTGGTACCGGGGACACAGTACCTCCAACAAGTCTCTAGTTGCCTCTGCAGTAATGATGGATACCGGAACCACGTTTCTCACCGCCCAGGATGCCAAGGCCTCAGTTATCCGCTTTGCAGCAGGATGACTGCTGTGATATTTCATCTTCCTCGCAAAGGACTGTTGGACAGTCAATTGCTTGGTGGAAGTAGTAAAAGTGGTCTTACGAGTACGACTTCCCCTCTGGGATGACCATCGACTCCCAGCAGCAACAACAGCAGCGCCAGCAGCAGTAGGCGTTACACGCAAGGATGCATCGGAGGAATCCCAGGCAGGAGAGGACTCGTCAGAATTGCCAGTGACATGGCCTGCAGGACTATTGGCATTCCTGGGGAAGGAGGAAATTGACACTGAGGGAGTTGGTGGGGTGGTTTGCGTGAGCTTGGTTACAAGAGGAAGGGATTTACTGGTCAGTGGACTGCTTCCGCTGTCGCCCAAAGTTTTTGAACTTGTCACTGACTTATGATGAATGCGCTGCAGGTGACGTATAAGGGAGGATGTTCCGAGGTGGTTAACGTCCTTACCCCTACTTATTACAGCTTGACAAAGGCAACACACGGCTTGACAAATGTTGTCCGCATTTCTGTTGAAATACTTCCACACCGAAGAGCTGATTTTTTTGGTATTTTCACCAGGCATGTCAATGGCCCTATTCCTCCCACGGACAACAGGTGTCTCCCCGGGTGCCTGACTTAAACAAACCACCTCACCATCAGAATCCTCCTGGTCAATTTCCTCCCCAACGCCAGCAACACCCATATCCTCCTCATCCTGGTGTACTTCAACACTGACATCTTCAATCTGACTATCAGGAACTGGACTGCGGGTGCTCCTTCCAGCACTTGCAGGGGGCGTGCAAATGGTGGAAGGTGCATGCTCTTCACGTCCAGTGTTGGGAAGGTCAGGCATCGCAAACGACACAATTGGACTCTCCTTGTGGATTTGTGATTTCGAAGAACGCACAGTTCTTTGCTGTGCTTTTGCCAGCTTGAGTCTTTTCATTTTTCTAGCGAGAGGCTGAGTGCTTCCATCCTCATGTGAAGCTGAACCACTAGCCATGAACATAGGCCAGGGCCTCAGCCGTTCCTTGCCACTCCGTGTGGTAAATGGCATATTGGCAAGTTTACGCTTCTCCTCCGACAATTTTATTTTAGATTTTTGAGTCATTTTTTTACTGATATTTGGTGTTTTGGATTTTACATGCTCTGTACTATGACATTGGGCATCGGCCTTGGCAGACGACATTGCTGGCATTTCATCGTCTCGGCCATGACTAGTGGCAACAGCTTCAGCACGAGGTGGAAGTCGATCTTGATCTTTCCCTATTTTTGGAACCTCAACATTTTTGTTCTCCATATTTTAATAGGCACAACTAAAAGGCACCTCAGGCAAACAATGGAGATGGATGGATACTAGTATACTTATGGATTGACGAGCGACTGCCGACGCAGAGGTAGCTACAGCCGTGGACTACCGTACTGCGTCTGCTGCTAATATAGACTGGATGATAATGATATAAAAAATATATATATATATCACTACTGCAGCCGGACAGGTATATATTATATAATGACGGACCTGCTGGACACTGTCAGCTCAGCACTGCAGAGTCCTAAAGTAAGCTACTAGTAGTATCAAGAAGATAGAAAAAAAAAAAACACCACAGGTAGGTGGTATACAATTATGGATGGACTAGCGACTGCCGACACAGAGGTAGCTACAGCCGTGGACTACCGTACTGCGTCTGCTGCTAATATAGACTGGATGATAATGAGATATAAAATATATATATATCACTACTGCAGCCGGACAGGTATATATTATATAATGACGGACCTGCTGGACACTGTCAGCTCAGCACTGCAGACTCCTAAAGTAAGCTACTAGTATCAAGAAGATAGAAAAAAAAAAAAAACACCACGGGTAGGTGGTATACAATTATGGATGGACGAGCGACTGCCGACACAGAGGTAGCTACAGCCGTGGACTACCGTACTGCGTCTGCTGCAGTGCTAATATAGACTGGATGATAATGATATAAAAATTATATATATATCACTACTGCAGCCGGACAGGTATATATTATATAATGACGGACCTGCTGGACACTGTCAGCAGAATGCGTTTATAGAATAAAAACACCACACGACGAGTGTTTAACTTTTTCAGGCAGACAATCACAATATACTGGTGGTCAGTGGTCACTGGTCAGTCACACTGGCACTGGCAGTGGCACTCTGGCAGCAAAAGTGTGCACTGTACTTAAAATATGTACTCCTGCTATAACTGCTCCCCAGTCTCCCCCACAATTAAGCTGTGTGAGCAGTGAGCACTCAGCACAGTCAGATATACAGTATTACATAGATGATGCAGCACACTGAGGGCACACTGAGGCTGAGCACAGATATGGTATGTGACTGTGTCACACTGTGTATCGTTTTTTTTTCAGGCAGAGAACGGATTAATTAAACTGGTGGTCACTGGTCACACTATCAGCAAGTAGTACTCCGTCCTAATATGCTCCCCAAAATTAGTAAATCAAGTGTCTCTACTCTCTACTACTCTCTAGTCTACTCTAAACGGAGAGGACGCCAGCCACGTCCTCTCCCTATCAATCTCAATGCACGTGTGAAAATGGCGGCTACGCGCGGCTCCTTATATAGAATCCGAGTCTCGCGATAGAATACGAGCCTCGCGAGAATCCGACAGCGGGATGATGACGTTCGGGCGCGCTCGGGTTAGCCGAGCAAGGCGGGAAGATCCGAGTCTGCCTCGGACCCGTGTAAAAAGCGTGAAGTTCGGGGGGGTTCGGTTTCCGAGAAACCGAACCCGCTCATCACTATGCGTCACCGTCTGCAAGTGTGATCTCCCTGGCCCTCTGTGAAACCCTCAAGTGTGATCTCCCGGCCCCTCTGCGTAACCGCCTGCAATTGTGATTTCCCGGCCCCTCTGCATCACCTGTAAGTGTGATCTCCCGGCACCTCTGTGTCACCAGCTGCAAGTGTGATCTCCCGGCCCCTTTGCGGCACCCTCAAGTGGGATCTCCCGGCCTCTCTGCGGCACCCTCAAGTAGGATCTCCCGGCCCCTCTGCGTCACCGCCTGCAAGTGTGATCCTCTGGTCCTTCTGCGTCACCGCCTGCAAGTGGCATCTCCCGGCCCCTCTGTGTCACCCTCAAATGGGATCTCCCGGCCCCTCTGTGTCACTCTCAAGTGTGATCTCCCGGCCCCTCTGCGTCACCTTGAAGTGGGATCTCCTTGCCCCTCTGCGTCACCTTGAAGTGGGATCTCCTTGCCCCTCTGCGTCACCTTGAAGTGGGATCTCCCGGCTTCTCTGTGTCATCACCCGCAAGTGTGATCTCCCGGCCCCTCTGCGTCACTGCCTGCAAGTGTGATCTCTTGGCCCCTCTGCATCACCACCTGCAAGTGTGATCTCCCGGCCCCTCTGCATTACTGCCTTCAAGTGTGATCTCCCGGCCCCTCTGCGTCACCGCCTGCAAGTGTGATCTCCTGGCCCCTCTGCGTCACCACCTGCAAGTGTGATCTCCCGGCCCCTCTGTGTCACCACCTGCAAGTGTGATCTCCCGGCCCCTCTGTGTCACCGCCTACAAGTGTGATCTCCCGGGCCCTCTGTGTCACTACCTGCAAGTGTGATCTCCCGGCCCCTCTGTGTCACTACCTGCAAGTGTGATCTCCCGGCCCCTCTGCCTCACCGCCTTCAAGTGTGATCTCCTGGCCCCTCTGTGTCACCAGCTGCAAGTGTGATCTCCCGCTGCTCTGTGTCACCAGCTGCAAGTGTGATCTCCCGGCCCCTCTGCGTCACCACCTGCAAGTGTGATCTCCCGGCCCCTCTGCATTACTGCCTTCAAGTGTGATCTCCCGGCCCCTCTGCGTCACCGCCTGCAAGTGTAATCTCCTGGCCCCTCTGCGTCACCACCTGCAAGTGTGATCTCCCGGCCCCTCTGCATTACTGCCTTCAAGTGTGATCTCCCGGCCCCTCTGCGTCACCGCCTGCAAGTGTGATCTCCTGGCCCCTCTGCGTCACCACCTGCAAGTGTGATCTCCCGGCCCCTCTGTGTCACTACCTGCAAGTGTGATCTCCCGGCCCCTCTGTGTCACTACCTGCAAGTGTGATCACCTGGCCCCTCTGTGTCACTACCTGCAAGTGGGATCTCCCGGCCCCTCTGTGTCACCCTCAAATGGGATCTCCCGGCCCCTCTGTGTCACTCTCAAGTGGCATCTCCCGGCCCCTCTGCCTCACTGCCTGCAAGTGTGATCTCCCGGCCCCTCTGTGTCACTACCTGTAAGTGTGATCTCCCGGCCCCTCTGCGTCACCGTCTGCAAGTGTGATCTTTCTGGCCCTCTGTGAAACCCTCAAGTGTGATCTCCCGGCCCCTCTGCGTCACCTGTAAGTGTGATCTCCCGGCACCTCTGTGTCACCAGCTGCAAGTGTGATCTCCCGTCCCTTCTGCGGAACCCTCAAGTGTGATCTCCCGGCCCCTCTGCGTCACCTTGAAGTGGGATCTCCTTGCCCTTCTGCGTCACCTTGAAGTGGAATTTCCTTGCCCCTCTGCGTCACCTTCAAGTGGGATCTCCCGGCTTCTCTGTGTCACCAGCTGCAAGTGTGATCACCCGGCCCCTCTGCGTCACCTTGTAGTGGGATCTCCTTGCCCCTCTGCGTCACCTTGAAGTGGGATCTCCCGGCTTCTCTGTGTCACCAGCTGCAAGTGTGATCTCCCGGCCCCTCTGCGTCACCGCCTGCAAGTGTGATCTCCTGGCCCCTCTGCGTCACCACCTGCAAGTGTGATCTCCCGGCACCTCTGTGTCACCGCCTGCAAGTGTGATCTCCCGGCCCCTCTGCGTCACCGCCTGCAAGTGTGATCTCCTGGCCCCTCTGCGTCACCACCTGCAAGTGTGATCTCCCGGCCCCTCTGTGTCACCACCTGCAAGTGTGATCTCCCGGCCCCTCTGCCTCACTGCCTGCAAGTGTGATCTCCCGGCCCCTCTGTGTCACTACCTGTAAGTGTGATCTCCCGGCCCCTCTGCGTCACCGTCTGCAAGTGTGATCTCCCGGCCCCTCTGCGTCACCGTCTGCAAGTGTGATCTTTCTGGCCCTCTGTGAAACCCTCAAGTGTGATCTCCCGGCCCCTCTGCGTTACCGCCTGCAATTGTGATTTCCCGGCCCCTCTGCATCACCTGTAAGTGTGATCTCCCGGCACCTCTGTGTCACCAGCTGCAAGTGTGATCTCCCGTCCCTTCTGCGGAACCCTCAAGTGTTATCTCCCGGCCCCTCTGCGTCACCTTGAAGTGGGATCTCCTTGCCCCTCTGCGTCACCTTGAAGTGGAATCTCCTTGCCCCTCTGCGTCACCTTCAAGTGGGATCTCCCGGCTTCTCTGTGTCACCAGCTGCAAGTGTGATCACCCGGCCCCTCTGCGTCACCTTGTAGTGGGATCTCCTTGCCCCTCTGCGTCACCTTGAAGTGGGATCTCCCGGCTTCTCTGTGTCACCAGCTGCAAGTGTGATCTCCCGGCCCCTCTGCGTCACCGCCTGCAAGTGTGATCTCCTGGCCCCTCTGCGTCACCACCTGCAAGTGTGATCTCCCGGCCCCTCTGCATTACTGCCTTCAAGTGTGATCTCCCGGCCCCCCTGCGTCACCGCCTGCAAGTGTGATCTCCTGGCCCCTCTGCGTCACCACCTGCAAGTGTGATCTCCCGGCCCCTCTGTGTCACCACCTGCAAGTGGGATCTCCCGGACCCTCTGTGTCACCGCCTGCAAGTGGGATCTCCCGGCCCCTCTGAATCACCGCCTGCAAGTGTGATCTCCCGGCCCCTCTGTGTCACCACCTGCAAGTGTGATCTCCCGGCCCCTCTGTGTCACTACCTGCAAGTGTGATCTCCCGGCCCCTCTGTGTCACTACCTGCAAGTGTGATCTCCCGGCCCCGCTGTGTCACCGCCTGCAAGTGTGATCTCCCGGCCCCTCTGTGTCACAACCTGTAAGTGTGATCTCCTGGCCCCTCTGTGTCACCCTCAAATGGGATCTACCGGCCCCTCTGTGTCACTCTCAAGTGGCATCTCCCGGCCCCTCTGCCTCACCGCCTGCAAGTGTGATCTCCTGGACCCTCTGCGTCACCGCCTGCAAGTGTGATCTCCCGGCCCCTCTGTGTCACCGCCTGCAAGTGTGATCTCCCGGCCCCTCTGTGTCACCGCCTGCAAGTGTGATCTCCCGGCCCCTCTGTGTCACCACCTGCAAGTGTGATCTCCTGGACCCTCTGCGTCACCGCCTGCAAGTGTGATCTCCTGGACCCTCTGCGTCACCACCTGCAAGTGTGATCTCCTGACCCCTCTGCGTCACCGCCTGCAAGTGTGATCTCCTGGACCCTCTGCGTCACCACCTGCAAGTGTGATCTCCCGGCCCCTCTGTGTCACCACCTGCAAGTGTGATCTCCCGGCCCCTCTGCGTCACCACCTGCAAGTGTGATCTCCTGGACCCTCTGCGTCACCGCCTGCAAGTGTGATCTCCTGGACCCTCTGTGTCACCACCTGCAAGTGTGATCTCCCGGCCCCTCTGCGTCACCACCTGCAAGTGTGATCTCCTGGCCCCTCTGTGTCACTACCTGCAAGTGTGATCTACCGGCCCCTCTGTGTCACCGCCTGCAAGTGTGATCTCCCGGCCCCTCTGTGTCACCACCTGCAAGTGTGATCTCCCGGCCCCTCTGTGTCACCACCTGCAAGTGTGATCTCCCGGCCCCTCTGTGTCACCACCTGCAAGTGTGATCTCCCGGCCCCTCTGTGTCACCACCTGCAAGTGTGATCTCCCGGCCCCTCTGTGTCACCACCTGCAAGTGTGATCTCCCGGCCCCTCTGTGTCACCACCTGCAAGTGTGATCTCCCGGCCCCTCTGTGTCACCACCTGCAAGTGTGATCTCCCGGCCCCTCTGTGTCACCACCTGCAAGTGTGATCTCCTGGACCCTCTGCGTCACCACCTGCAAGTGTGATCTCCCGGCTCCTCTGTGTCACCACCTGCAAGTGTGATCTCCTGGACCCTCTGTGTCACCACCTGCAAGTGTGATCTCCCGGCCCCTCTGTGTCACCACCTGCAAGTGTGATCTCCCGGCCCCTCTGTGTCACCACCTGCAAGTGTGATCTCCTGGACCCTCTGTGTCACCGCCTGCAAGTGGGATCTCCCGGCCCCTCTGAATCACCGCCTGCAAGTGTGATCTTCCGGCCCCTCTGTGTCACCACCTGCAAGTGTGATCTCCCGGGCCCTCTGTGTCACCACCTGCAAGTGTGATCTCCCGGCCCCTCTGTGTCACTACCTGCAAGTGTGATCTCCCGGCCCCTCTGTGTCACCACCTGCAAGTGTGATCTCCTGGACCCCTCTGTGTCACCGCCTGCAAGTGTGATCTCCTGGCCCCTCTGTGTCACCACCTGCAAGTGTGATCTCCTGGCCCCTCTGTGTCACCACCTGCAAGTGTGATCTCCCGACCCCTCTGTGTCACCGCCTGCAAGTGTGATCTCCTGGCCCCTCTGTGTCACATCCTGCAAGTGTGATCTCCTGGCCCCTCTGTGTCACCGCCTGCAAGTGTGATCTCCCGACCCCTCTGTGTCACCGCCTGCAAGTGTGATCTCCCGGCCCCTCTGTGTCACCACCTGCAAGTGTGATCTCCCGGCCCCTCTGCATTACTGCCTTCAAGTGTGATCTCCTGGCCCCTCTGCCTCACCGCCTGCAAGTGTGATCTCCTGGCCCCTCTGCCTCACCGCCTGCAAAGTGTGATCTCCCGGCCCCTCTGTGTCACTCGCAAGTGTGATCTCCTGGCCCCTCTGTGTCACCACCTGCAAAGTGTGATCTCCCGGCCCCTCTGTGTCACTCGCAAGTGTGATCTCCTGGCCCCTCTGTGTCACCGCCTGCAAGTGTGATCTCCCGGCCCCTCTGCGTCACCACCTGCAAGTGTGATCTCCCGGCCCCTCTGTGTCACTACCTGCAAGTGTGATCTCCTGGACCCTCTGTGTCACCACCTGCAAGTGTGATCTCCCGGCCCCTCTGTGTCACCACCTGCAAGTGTGATCTCCTGGACCCTCTGTGTCACCACCTGCAAGTGTGATCTCCCGGCCCCTCTGCGTCACCACCTGCAAGTGTGATCTCCCGGCCCCTCTGTGTCACCACCTGCAAAGTGTGATCTCCCTGGCCCTCTGTGTCACCCTCAAGTGTGATCTCCCGGCCCCTCTGTGTCACCTCCTGCAAGTGTGATCTCCTAGACCCTCTGCGTCACCACCTGCAAGTGTGATCTCCCGGCCCCTCTGCGTCACCACCTGCAAGTGTGATCTCCTGGACCCTCTGCGTCACCGCCTGCAAGTGTGATCTCCTGGACCCTCTGTGTCACCACCTGCAAGTGTGATCTCCTGGCCCCTCTGCGTCACCGCCTGCAAGTGGGATCTCCCGGCCCCTCTGCGTCACCACCTG